>NC_135435.1:12170000-12470000 GCF_051991255.1 Vanacampus margaritifer
AAGTGAATAGAACATGCAACAATGGCAGCAGGCCGCTTCTATTAAAAAGAGCATGTACAGTATCGAGTACAATAGATGCATACAGGTGAGGCCAGGAAATTTTAATGAATCTCATGATCAAGAATAGATGCCAGTGGGGCATAACCTGTTGTCAAGAAAGACATTTGAGCATGTATTCCATATCCTTGATATCCAGCTTAATGTACTAATACAGTTCTTTTGGTCAAGAGTAAGACAAATTAGCACGTGTAGGCCAACGGTCTTACTTATCCCTTGTATGACAACTAGCCTACGTCGCTAACGAGACAAAATTGCACACGACATTTTCACACTACTAGTGCTGCCACTGAAGCGCTAGATGTTAAGCAGAATTTTATAACATCAGAACTAGTACTAGTAGTATCTCTAGTAGTTTACTAGTAAGTTTTAACTGTATTGTTTTAGTTATTCTACTGGTGCACTGAATTGACAAAGAGCATACCAGTACATCATGGACCTTTAGCTGGATATCAAGAATGTCAAATTAATGCTCAAAGGACTTTCAAAAAACTTTCTGAGCATTTATTCAATTTATACCCTGCTACTACTACTGTTTGCATACTAGTAGGCCAAAACTGACACTAATAGTGATTTACATATCAAGGATATGGAATAAATGCTCAAACAGCTAGCTTTCCATAGCGTGGCCTTTAGGGAATTGCACATTTCCCAGTAAAGTGACGGGGGAGGGGCGAATCTGCAGAGACACTTGTTCCATTGCAAACCATCTGTTGGACGAGGCAAAGAGTCACAAGACGGTTGCTGCTTCAGGCATTTCCTGCTGGATCCAGAGTGAGGGAAGGCTGCTGGAGGGCTTCACAGTCTTCCTACTTGTTCCATTTCTCTCTCACTCGCACACTACACACATGCACATGCACACTTGGAACATGTAAATAAATGAATGTTGTGCGTTCTTTGATCAACGTAACTATGAGGAATTTTGTAACTAGTACTAGTATGATTAACTACTAGTACACTGTATTGACTGGTTGTAAAACTTTATTAAAATACTATGGTAGTAGGACTAGTGAAGCAAAACTGCACTTGATAACAGCGTGCTACTAGCACTTACAAGTGTCGTATATAATTATTCTAGTTAACATCTAGCACTTGTCAACTAGGCACAGTTTTGTCTCACTAGTAACTAGTAGTGTCCTTGTAGTGAGTGTGCAGTCAATACAGTAGTGGAAAAAACACAACTAGTAAGACAGACAGAAAACTAGTAGATGGACCTTCAGCTGGCTAACAAGCATACGGCATAAATATTAAAAAGCCTTCCAAGTCCTGCTGTATTTAGGGGAAGTTGCTGTTTTAACCGTGTCAGCAGAACAGGCTGAATTAAAGTAATGAGTTGGTGTCTTGTAGCTGTGGCCGAGGCACACACCCACTTCCTGCACACTCACACAGTTGGTAAATGCATGTTGTCTTACCGGGTGCTGCATGATATACGGCTGATGTGCCACCCAGGAGTGACTCTGAACCTTTGGAAAAACAGGACAGGAACAGTCAGACGCAGAGCGGAGACAAGTACAGATTAACATGAATGCTACTGCCTATCACAAACATTTATTACGTGTATGCTGACAGACAAGAATTTGCTCAAACTCAATAGTGTGCAACTCCCCCCCCCCAAAAAAAAGCACCATTGATCATATGTTAAATATCAATTTGAAGAGCAAAACATGCGTCTCATTCAGCACAGGTAAGCTATTACTTTTCTTGTACCTAATGCTTATTAGTTATTACTGGATATACAGTAAGCTAATTATTAGCTCTGACATTTTCGACAGTAGTGACTGTATACCCCAGTAAGTATTATTTTCTGAATGTGATAAGTAGAAGTGTTTTATTCAAGTGAGAGGAGAGTAGCAAGAAAATGAATTTCTGCAGATACAGTAAGTGAGCAAAATACAGCTGCGTGCTGAGCACAGCAGCAAGGAAAGCTAAGTTTAGCATGTATACTTTCATTTTGTTATTTCTACCCATGTATCCTAATCCTATCCAAATACAGTAAACCTTGCTATATTGCGGTGTATCGTTCACGCCCCGCTAAATCGGGAAGCAGTGGAAAAGCAGCGGAAAAAGAAAATAACAACAAAAAGAAAGAGAGTCTGCAAATGAACTCCAGTAATTGTTATTATTCCAACAGAGTAAAAAGAATGTCTTTTGTATATTTTCCTGCTTCGTGTGTAAAAATAGCAGATGTTTGAAGGTTAACAATAATGACAGCAATACTAATTTCAATTAGCCCATCTATGGTGTTTCACAGTATACGTTAGCATTAAGCTAGTAGACCTCAATATGATGACATGAAATAGATTGGTTGGACATTTGGATGTTTAAATATACGATTTAATATATATATATATATATATATATATATATATATATATATATATATATATATATATATATATATATATATATATTATAACGTTTAATTCTCCTTTGATGTGACAGTTCTTTAATAAAATTCAATAAAAAATTTTTTGAAGCTGTGCGAGTGGGTTATCTTTTGGTTCTCTCAAAGTTATGTTTGAGGATAGTCTTCCATTTCTTGATAGTAAGAGTTAGAACAGGTGCTGCGAAATACTTTAAAACCTATGTTTAAGTTAAGTATGTTTGAACATCATACCTTTTAAAAAAAATTGAATAAATGAAACCTTTAAATAAACATTTTTTTGGGTTTATTAGATTAAAATAAAGTAAAATCGTAATCGTCCTGAATGACTGAAAAAATTTGAGATTTTATTTTTTTAAGCCATATCGCCCAGCCCTAATTTTAAACCATCGTGTGTGGGTCTGGAACGACCCCATGTGATACATAAGGATTCATTGTTTAACAATGTTGCAACCAAGTTAAATCCACTAAACAGCACTACTTTACAAATTGCAATTTTTTATTTATGTTAAACATTATGGCTAAAACAAGCAAATGCTAATACAATGCTCAAGCGCAAAGGGCGGACAAGTAGCAAAAACACAGCACAGTTGCCATTGAAAGACACCATCAGTTTTGACAGCGCGTTGCTTTAAAAACAGACTCCCAAGGGACATTGAGTATGATTAAGTGTAACGTGTCCTTGAAGAAAATTGTCCTTTTGACTACATAATTTGGGAGATTTCATGAGCTGTGCTCGGGAGAAGGAGCCAAATATAAAATTAAGTGCAATAAGGAAAATGCTCGACCAACGTGGTGGCAAGAGTTCTCGGAAAAAAATAACTTGTCGAACTGCCCTCATCTTAAATGCATCAAGAAGAAGAGTGAGGATGAACTAAATTCTATTATGTCCTCTGAGTTGGCGATACCTGGTAAGCAGACAGAGGAGACATGTAGGGGGACATAGCCGGCTGCACGGTCATTATCCTGTTGGTCAATGGATATGGAGATGGATAGTACCTGGGTAGGAGAGACATCTCAAAATAAAGCTCTTGGATGGAAAAACTCCCAACATATGACATATGGTGCATGTGACTTACCCATTCTGCATAGCTGCTGAGGAGGGATCATAGGTGAGAGTCATTGCACCCTACAAAGAGGAAATTCACATTATGGAATATCAGGGTTATTGCTATTCACGTGCTTGGAACATAATTGGATTTTGCCCATATTAAAATGCCATTTTTGTCATACATGTGGTTAGGAAGTGTGTGGTTGTATGTGGCCCACCCAGAAGCGCTGATAAAAAAAATAATAATTGTGATCCTCTTCAACATTTCAGTTACCCATACCTGGTCTAATCTACTAGCAAGTTAGATCTATTCATTCTGTTTACAGATAACATAAAAGCTGATGCATACTAGTCTGAGATCGCCTGTCTGTCCATTGGGAACAAATCCACCGTGAGCGTGTTTCTTCCTTTGACTGTCTGCAAACTTGCACAACAAGGGCTGAGAGGGAGCTGAGGGAAAAGGAGAGGAATATGGTTAAGAACAGCCATTTTCATCACCGCCTCCACAAAGGGGAACGGCTTTCATACCCAGCGCTCCGGAGGCGATCTTGATAAATTTCCCGTTGAAGTGTGAGATCACGGCGTTGCACTGCTCGGTGGTGTCCATCCTGGTGGGAGAGGAGAGGGCGCGACAACAATGAAAAACAGACACTAACACAAGTACATTGTGGTAGCACAAAATGTTCAATTACATTACAGCGTTATCGTCATCGTCCAATTCACATCAAATTATTATTTAATATTTTTTAGCAATGTGGGCGGTGAATTTGGCTCCAGAGCCTTCAGTAGGGACTTACACGACTTAATCCACCTCTCTAATACCTCCACTATCACTTCGCAATTACAGAATCCATCAATGTTACAGAAAAATACAATATAACAGCACACAATTGTGATCATCTGGAGTCGTTCAGAATAAGCATTTATCAAATAGCATGACAAAAACGTTTACTGTAAAAAAAACATCACACAACAGAGTTATTGATTATTAAATGTATTAATGTATGCAAATTGCTATAATAATGTTTTCCTATTCAAAATTAGCTGTTACAAAGTTTTGCTCTGACTAAGTTATCAGTGGACGGGAAAATGTTGAAATCATTGAGGGCTATCGCTTTGGAATTGTGAGGGAGAAATTGAAAACCGTTTGGCTAAACCAAGTATCTGGGCAGACGAGATTGACATGGCAACATCCATCCAGCCATCAAATTTTGTAAACATAGTAGCAAGCACAAAGCAATGTTTGAACTTTACTATTTCATTGGCTCTTCTGACTGACCTGGCAAAGCCCACACCCCGGCTGTTGCCACCATAGTCACGGAGGATGCGTGTGGAAACGACTTGGCCGAAAGGCTGCAGCATGTTCTCCAACTCTTTCTCATCCACAGACAGAGGCAGGTTGGAAATATAAAGATTTGTGGGGTCTTGTTCCTGTTGCTGTTTGCAGACAAGAAGACAGAGAAAAGGAAACTTGGTCAACATTTTAGTACAGAGGGTCGTCGTCCGTAATATTCTTAAACAGCATTGTGCAATAGCTGACACATAAAAAACAAAAACAAAACAATGATAATGTGCTGTGCTGTGCTGTGCTGTCACAACTTTGTGTGTGTTGTTTTTAATGGGTTTTACAGAATATGGGTAAATCTGTGCTGTCACAACTTTGTGTGTGTGCGTTTTATGGGTTTAACAGAATACGGGTAAATCTGAATTTAGTGTTGCATGCATTTAGTGCAGTACCATATTGTGCCACAACATGCCAGGCAGCAGTGAGCTCTACTGGAAGACGTGCAGAGTAATTAATGGAAAAGAGCAGCAAAGAAAGCACCCAACGGTAATAGTTGTTGTTTGCACAGAGCATGAAAAAAAAAACAGTGTCAGTATTGTTTGTGTTGTTGCGCCACAGTTGTTTGAAGGTTTATAATTACCGCAATATATAAGCTAATTTAAGGGTAAGCTAATTTCTGTTGACCCATCTATGATATTTATTTGTTGTTATAGTAGTTTTGTAGTATTAGCTACTTGACTTTCAGTAGATAAAATTAAATGGTTTAGTTGAGTAGTTTGGTGTTTAAATATGTAATATGATAATAATGTAAAATTATCTTGTATGTTATGCTATATCTGTATGTGTTGCTGCTCTGTATGTAACGTAGCAGTTGTTTGAAAGTTTAGAATTACAGTAACATCAATGCTAATTTCCATTAGCCCAAGGCGTTTCACATTGTATGTTAACATGAGGCTAGCAAATGTTTCGTAGTTTTTTAGTGTTTAAATATAAAATATTGAATTCTCTTTTGTTTAATGTGTCAAATAAATTAAAATAGAAGTGGCAAAGTTTAAAGCATGTGAGAGGGGTAAAAGCGAGCTAATTTCCATTAGCCCATCTAAGGCGTTTCACATTGTATGTTAACATTAGGCTAGCAAATGTTTCGTAGTTGGAATTTTTTTGAACATTTTTGGTGTTTAAATATAAAATATATAATTCTCTTTTGTTTAATGTATCAAATTAAAATAGGAGTGACAACGTTTAACGCATGTTAGAGGGGTACAAGGGAGTGGCATGGCTCAGTGGTCATCTCCCAACCCAGAGGTTGAGGGGTCGATCCTGGGCCCTTGTGACCATGTTGAAGTGTCCTTGAGCTTTAAACGGAACCCCCAGTTGCTCCTGAAGATACGCCAAAATAGCTGGAAAAGCGCTATACATTTGCCATTAAAAATATATGGCCACCAATTTGTACCTATCCCACGTGGAACTGGAAGGTATTCCCTCCCGATGTCAATACATCTTTTGACAGTATGCTTGAACATGAAACATCTGGTGAAACACTGTAATAAGCGCCTCACATGACCATAAACTGAAAGACACATCCATCTGCACTGCAGCAGCTCGGCGCCTCGTCGGCCTCCCTGAGAAACATCAGGAGGGCTGCGTATCCAAGCTACAGCGACGCACAAACTGCACTGTTTGTTCCCATCAGCTCCGCTACATCCAGGTCTTTAGAGAACAACCTTTCGCTAATTAACTCTTATCTGCGGATTCAAGCATATCAACACAGTCTGGGCTGCGGAAGTGGCAGAAAGAAATGGTGAGAAAAGTACTTATAAGACCGAAAGAGAACAGTGGATGACTCACAGAGTTAATTATGCAGCTTTCCTGCTACCATGCAGATGTGACAACGCTTCTATGCATGAGACCGTGAATCTCTCGCAATAGTAATAGTACAGTTAATTAAGCCTTTCTTGTCATTTTACAAACAGCTGTTTATCTACTTGTGATGAAATGATATTGACAAGATTAGAATAAATAAAGGAATAAGAGAGGAAGTAAAACATTCAAGGAGATTGAATAAGATGAAAACTGAATATTGCATTTATAGTCGCGTGTGACATTTTTGTGAAGCTGTGGCACAAGCGTGGTGTGTGGCTGTGTGCAAGCTGGGGGTCTGGTATGCGACATAACTGACAGGTTACTTGGCAGAGGGAGACATGACATCTGGTTATACAGTGAAAGTAAATGAGGTCACGGGAAGAACAGCTTGTCAGCTGAGGTCATGTCATTCAGTAGTGCACACCACACATATTCAAAGAGGAAGTGCGGACAACCTTGTGGCAATGCAATGCAACATGAATGCACACGCACACACACACACACACACACAAACTCCTCACCTTGGCCATCTGGGCTTGAATGCCGCTGGTTTTCAGAGCGTGCACGGCCTTCAAAGCAGCCGCTGGGCTGTCAAAGTCCACAAACCCGTAACCTGTAGTTGGCAGAGAAGTGCTGTGTTTACATCAACAGCCAATAAATGACAAGGAGAATCATAACACTGGCGTGGGGCCGAATTCTTGTACCTCTAAAATAGTCACTTTTCAGGAGACTCCAAAAAAAGTGTTTGTTCAACCATTGCATCATCTAGAGTAAGCCATTTTCAACACTTTACAGTAGATTGGTCGATAATTTGTAAAATGAACACGCACGCATGGACTGGCCAATAGTAAAGATTATTTAAAAATATATTAAATTTAATAGATTGTGATTTATGAGGTTTTGTCTCCACACCAGCAATAATCATCTTTATAATGTACGGTGGCGCCTTGACTTAAGACCAACTTGAAACACATTTCAAAAGTAGTTCAAACAGATTATGCATCATGATTTCATGATGCAATGCCCATTGACATTGGGCTTTTTCTGAAATGTGGTGGCTGTATATTACAGAAGATTAATACCTGTATGTAATTTACGACGTTCTAAATTGTACGTAGGTATGAATGTCAATGTAGTTGTTTTTTTCCATGTGTCCTGGCGTCCAGTTTATGTTATACCCCACCACTCACCTAAAGTCAGCTGGGATGGGCTCCAGTATACCCGTGTCCCTTGTGAGGGTAGGCGGGACAGGAAATGGATGGATGGAGTTTCACAAATAATTGAATATGTAAGATGCACTGATAGTCATGTATAGTAAAGTTTAAAGAATATTTACCGGTAAGTATTGTTAGCAGGGCTAAGCTGTTAAGTTCAATACTAAACGACAAATTATTATAAAACGTTCAAATCTTTAGTCTGTAATTGATAATACATTTGTTGTTGTAAGTGTCATTATATAATAATACATTAACTATTTGGCTGACTAATCTGTTAATAATGGCTCATAAGAAACTAAACATTGATGCTAGCTTCGTTAACCCGTCTATGGCATTTTGCATTGCACGCTAGCATTGGGCTAGCAGACTTTGTAAGCTATAGTTTGGGTGAATACGCAAAGTACAGATGTCTTTGCTTTGTGTTGATATCTTTTCATCTCTTTTGAATAATTGTCCACTGCCACCATTTACACAAGGCAGCTTTATGTATACTGTACAGCACATTTTATACATAAGGCAACTCAATATGCTTCAATCAATCAAGAGTTAAAAAACATTCAAGACATTCAAAAGCAAAGAAACAAAAAGTAGCCTAATAAAATTATTAAAAAGAATGTACAGTGACCACATTTAAAAGCATTTAAAACAACGTTAAAGACGTTCAAAAGCACAGCAAAAACAATACACCGTTTTCTAACAATACTAAAAGAACATACAGTGAAATTTATTTCTAAATTATTTAAAAGACCTATATCAAAAGTACAGGGGTATAATTTTTAATCTGGATTTAAAAGCATATAGTGGGGATCATTTCACTTCTTTTGGCAGCTTATTACGTTTGTGTGCAGCATAACAGTTAAATGCTGCTTCACAATGTTAGCTTTAAACTGTTGGCTCCTCTAATCGACCCGATTTACGGCTCGTAACTTGAAAACAGCCGAACTATTCTAAAAAAAACTCATTGGTCGTGTCACTCATAAGAAGAGATAATATAGAAGGTCAAAATAATCAAGGAGTTTGTCTACGGTAGGAGTCACTCTAGTAACAAGATAACATAACGAAATATACATTCAGGAAATATACACAAATGCACAGTAGTACAGAGAGTCTCTAGCAATGCAAAGTGTGCACCAGTGCTACAATAAGAGGACATTCAACTGAATTGTGTAATTGATGCAGCGTGACAAAGCTCCAATACTGTTCAGCACAGTTCGTGTAGGAGAAATTGACAGCTTCCCTAAAGGTTTATAATTGTCTGAGATGGTGGCAAACAAGCACTACATGAAACTTTTCAACTCACTTTAACATAGATCCTTGTCATTAAGATTTTATATTAGACATGGCTTTAGCCTAGGCACAAAAACAGCTAAATCTGAGATGTAAAAAATTACAAGTCAACTGTTGAAGAAATTAATGGCAAGATAATGAACTTTTACTGACCTTTACATTTATTGGTTGTCTTGTCCAGGATCGCCTTTGCCGACTGAATCTTGCCATACCTGCACACACGGCATGCAGATGATGCAAGTAAATAAACAGCAATAATAAACTTCTAGTTTACTTACTCCTTGTATAAAATCACTGTCCAAATAGAATCCTTTATATCACTAGGCAGAAATATTTTCCAAAGACCAGACCTTTTATTTCCACAACACAGTAAACCAATTGAACACTAATTGGCGAGAAACAAAGTGCATGTAATGATTCTACATCGTTCAGGCTTTGCTTGATCACAAACCTTAACCTGAAATGTGAAACAAATTGCATGCTGCTTGTTGACACACGCATGCAAAAAGACTGAATGGTGAGCTGACATCACCATTCAGACCTTGTTGCTACGAAAAAGCGCTTTCATTTCTGCTTTGTGCTGGCAAACAACATTGGGAGCATGAACAAAACAAGCGAAAAGGACACAAACAGCTGCTGCTGGTTACATGGATGAATGCCTCGCTCCATATGCTTGTGGGGAACGAGAGGAGACAAAACTCAGCTAATTATGGCATCTACCCCACTAACCACATGGATGGTGGTCCATAGGGCCAAGTGTTCTGTAGATACTGTGCTACTTTAGATATCAATACTTTATTTAGTTTGAGACAACGCAATGGCTGAGATGGGCTAATGTGATTACCGTGGATGCCCGGTGACATTTATAAACTCAGTCAGGTGCTAAAGTAAAACATGAGCGAAAGCACCGTGCAGTGTGTATGTGAATAACGGGCTCGTTTGCGTGTTTTGGTACAAGCAATGGATCAGTGAATTAGTTGTTGACAGATAATTCATATAATCAAACATTTTTGGAGCGGTAAAATGTGCCAAAGGCACTGACGCCGACTCTGGAGGTAAGCCTGGCCCAGAATCTTCATTTGACTAACCACAAACGTATGGAGGACCAAAAAAATGCCAAAATTAAAAAAAAATAATAATAAATGTGAAAAGAAAAATGGATATAAAAATATAATTCAAAAATTAAACACAAAAAAATAAATATAAAAATGGAAATAAAAACAACAAAAATATATAAATTAATGACTAAATAAAAGTTTTAAAAAAAAGATTTAAAAAAAAATACTAATAAATGTGGAAATAAAGACAAAAATAAATATATAAATGTCAATCAATAAATAAAAACGTTCTGCTCTCGAATTTATTTCATGTTGCTGACCCTGTCAACATGAATTACATCATGAAATTTTATTCAAATGAGGGGGCAGTTCTATCCGTGTCTTGGGTTGCAAACTGTCTTTCGATGGTAGGATAAGCAGGTCAGAGAACAAGGATGTCTCGCCGGCTTGCATGGAGAGCTCCAGCAATGGACGACTGACTATCTTGCCCACTGTCACCACAACTTGCGGCTTGTGTTGCTAGACAACTTCACACAAGTTCCTGTAAACAACAAGGTTCATTGTTTCTTTCGTGTGTGTGAATTCTCCCTTGCTGTGGAACAGGCAGAGTCCGACATACAAACCCAATTCCCAAAAAGTTGGGACACTATACAAATTGTGAATAAAAACTGAATGCAATTATGTGGAAGTGCCAAATTTCAATATTTTGTTCAGAATAGAACAAAGATGACAGGTCAAAAGTTTAAACTGAGGAAATGTATCATTTTAAGGGAAAAATATGTTGATTGTAAATTTCATGGTGCCAACAAATATCTAAAATGTTTGGACAGGTAGCAATAACATGCTGGAATAGTCAATTTCACTAAAAATAAGTTACCACTAATGAGTTCCATTGGCAACTTAATTGGAGTATAAAAAGAGCTTCTCGGAGTGGCAGTGTCTCTCAAAAGCGAAGATGGGTAGAGAATCACCAATTCCTCCAATGTTGCGCAGAAAGATAGTGGAGAAATATCAGAAAGGTGTTTACCAGCGAAAAATGGCAAAAAGGTTGAAGTAATCATCATCTACATTGCATAACATCATCCAAAGATTCAGAGAATCTGGAACAATCTCTGTGTGTAAGGGTCAAGGGTGAAAAATCATACTGGATGCCCATGATCTTCGGGCCCTTGAGCGGCACTGCACCGCAAACAGGAATGCTTACTGTAAGGGAAATCACAGAAAGGCCTCAGCAATACTTCCAGAAAACATTGTGGGTGAACACAATCCACCGTGCCAGCCGCTGTTGCCAGATGAAACTCGACAGTACAAAGAAGAAGCCATTTCTAAAGCAGACCAAGAAGCGCAGGCGTTTCTCAGGGCCGGGGGTCATTTAAAAAGGAGTGTGGCAAAGTGGAAATCTGTTTTGTGGTCAGACCAATCACGATTGGAAGTTCCTTGTGGAAAACTGGGGCGCTATATCATACTGACTAAAGAGGACAAGGACAACCCAAGTTGTTATCAGCACTGGTATAGGGTTGCATGAGTGCGTGTGGCATGGGCAGCTTCCACATCTGGAAAGGTATCATCAATGCAGAAAAGTATATTCAGATTGGAGAACAACATATGCTCCCATCCAGGCATCATCACTTTCAGAGAAGATCTTGCATTTCTCAACACGATAATGCCAGACCACGTGCAGCACCAATTACAACATCATGGCTGCGTAGGAAAAGGATGCGGGTATTGAAATGGTCAGCCTGCAGTCCGCTTCTTTCACTTCTAGAGCACATTTGGCGCATCATAAAGGGGAAGGTGCAACAAAGAAAGCCCAAGACAGTTGAACAGTTAGAGCGACGCGTGTTAGACAAGAATGGGACAGCATTCCTATTTCTAAACTTGAGAAACTTGTCTCCTCGATCCCCAGACGTTTGAAGACTGTTGTAAGAAGAAGAGGGGATGCCTCACAGTGGTGAAAATGGCCCAACTTTTTTGAGATTTGTTGACACCAGGGAATTTAAAATCAACATAGTTTTCCCTTAAAATTATAAAATTTTCTCAGTTTAAACTTTCGACCTGTTCTCTATGTTCTATTCTGAATAAAATATGAAAATTTGGCACTTCCACATAATTACATTCAGTTTTTATTCACAATTTGTATAGTGTCCCAACTTTTGTCAATCAACCAGGCGAATAGTTCAACCCAAGACATACTTAGGACCGCCCTCTCATTTGAATTAGATTTCATGACGCATTTAATGCTGACAGCGTCTGTAGCATGAAATAAATGAATAAATATGAGAGGAGTGCGTTTTTATTTATTGATTAACATTTAATTCTATTTATATATTTATTTTTATATTTGTTTTTATTATTTGAATCCGTTTTTGTATTTTTGTATGTATGTTTACTTTTACTATATATATATACTGTATATATATATATATATATATATGTGTGTCTAATTTGTATATCCATTTATATAAAAAAATATATATAAAATTTTGGAATTATATTTTTTATATCCGTTTTTATTTTCACTTTTACTTTTTTATTTTGGAATTTTTGGTCCTCAATAAAAACGTACTCCAGAGCTGTCCGGTGTCCACATTTCCTGTGTAGAAAACCTTGACAGAAGGTCAGAAATGTGGGGGACCCCATCAGAACGCGACAGGCCAGGAGAGAATGTACTGGCATATGTAGTAAACCAACTGTGAGAAAACTTAGCCAGGCTTAAATACGGTAAAAAAATAGACAAAATCCCACCCCACACCAAGTACACATTCTTGCACTCACTGGTGGCAGAGTTTGACCAGGTCCAGGTCGGTGGTGGCGGGTGGGAGGCCTCGGATGTACAGGTTGGTCTTGCTGAGCTGCTCCAGGCCCGTGCTGCTGCTGTTGCTGCTGCTGCTGGGACTGGACGGAGTCATGGGGTACGACTGCACACAAGGAGGGCCACTGTTATCGAGAGGTTACGGGAGCGACATAATCAAATTTAAATTATGGTCAACTGTTATCACAAGGAACTCTCTTCTGTAATGGATAAAAAACATTGGAAAATACAGAGAGAAGGTTAGAATTGTGCACGCATTCCACATTAATGCCTCATGTTTTTCATCATTCTTAATAGGGCTTCAGAGTCTCGCTAAATTTTGGGCATTTTCTTGTGGGCTGGAGAACAGTGCGGTTTTAAATACCAATGTAGTTCAACATTAAGTTGCTATAAAAACATGGACTGTGTTACCTATCCACTATATAGTACAGTATGTAGTGCTGTTCGAATGTGCCATGAGCATGAGTTAGCGCCTGTATTCAGTAGTGCCCTCAACATATTCCATATTGCATTATGGGGGAAAAAAAAGTCAACAATGATTAAGAGCTTAAATACATCCCATCTGACAGAGAATGATTTTCCCCTTCGGTTTCCGGGGTATTGTTTGATTTTGGCCAGAAGATATATTCATGGGTTGTGGCGTGAAAATCTCTTTAATACAAATAGAGCAGCACATCACAACACAGACGGACTTAAACTAAAGTTCTTTGTTTGTATCAATTTTGTAAAATGCACACAGCTGAAACCATTATAATGTTATTATAATTTATGTGCTCAATATACTGTAATGTATATTACGGAAGTGCCATCAGCTGATTTTGATCCGGCATGCTATAATTATTTGACAAAAATGATGTACTTTAACCATGCCCGAGATGTTTTCCAAAACTAAATTTGATTTCACTGAGGTGAGGAATGAATTATAGTCCGCTATACAAAAATAGTTATATACTGTCTTTGGAGCAGGCAATGAGTGAACGATTTTGAACACAGCAATGTTCTTGTAATGCACAGGTTTCAAACTCAAGGCCTGGTGGTCAGATCTGGCCTGCCACATCACTTTAGGGCCATTGCACTCAGAGCGGCGAAACTGAATGGTGTTTTTAGCTGTGTTTTGGGTCATTATCCTGTTCCAAGAACTGCGACTCAGACCAACCTTTCAGACACTGGGCACCATATTTCTCTCTAGAATACCTTGATAGTCTGGAGATCAATTACATTGTATCCTGCACACATTCAAGACAACCTTGTGCCAGATGAAGCAAAGCAGGACACGTGAACAAAACAGAGCCTCATCCATGTTTCACCGTATGGACAGTGTTGTTTTCTTGGTATGCTTCATTTTTGCATCTGTGATCAGAGAGATGACGTGCCTTCCAATCCCATTCCCAAAAAGTTCCAGTTTTGACTCATCTGTCCATCTTAGAAGCTTTGTGGCTTCTCAGCATGCAGCTTGGCAATTTTTTTAATGATTTTGTTTCAAAAAAGATGTCCTCCTTGGTTGTCTCCCATGAAGTCCACTTTGGCTCAACAACAATGCAAGACTCTTCATGGTTCACTTTTCTGCCACAAATACAATCTGAAATTATAGATATGTTTAGGTACTATTGTAACACACAATATCTATACTAAACTGGTACAGTGTACATGAAACAAAAGGTCAATTTTGTTGTGAAAGATCATGTGGATATAACATGGCATTTTTGGATTGGCCATTCCATGTTCACGCCATGATGTAAAACCGTTTACTTGCAATTCAAACTAGTTGCCAGTGGTCAGCCTCTCATGAAAATTGGTTGCATAACTACACACACTGTGCAACAATTCAGTCAACTAGACCAAATCAGGTGTGTTGACTTCAATTTCCTTGCTAAAAAAAATCTGTACCAAAATTGCGTATCATCTTCACTTTGAATAACTTTGAGCTGTTACAAGTATTTTCTGTTACGAAACCCTCTTTTTTTTTTTTAACAGTTGAACGAACTATTTTAATTGACTTCTAGTTGTCGAATCAATTAGCTTTGTACAGAAATATTATGATGAGGGTGACGATAAAGATAGTGTGAATGCTGCTTGACCTGCTACGAATAGCAAATATATGCTCGTAATTGAAACCTGCCTACAAATCCCACAAGATGGCGGCAAAGCACTTTTTGTAAACCAACAAGAATGTGACCTGGCTAAATGAAGTTCTTACCCTCATACCAACATAGTTGCTTGGCACCAAGATGCCACAAGATGGCATCAGAGCAATGTTTTTACTCTAGACCAATTTTGGTCCTCGAGAGCCATTATCCAGCCTGTTTTCCATGTCTCCCTCCTTCAGCGCAGCTGAATCTAATGATCAGCTCATCAGCAAGCTGAGCAGAAGCCTGATTACGATCCTGATCATGAATCAGGTGTGTTAGTAGAAAAAACATGGAAAACAGGCTGGATAGTGGAAGAGGACCGAACTTTGCCACCCCTGCTCTAGACACAAATTTGGCCTGAGCACAAATAGATATTTGCCCGCAAATAAGACAGCGGTTCGCTCCCAAAACAAAAACAAAAAATCTTGATTTTTTTCTTTCTTTCATTCGTATGAGACAAAGCAGCACATAACTGTCCTCCCAAGCATTTCCTTCCCTTTACTCATCCTTTAAAATAGCTCCCAGCCAGCCCAAAGCCTTCCCAGATCAGTTCAAACACAAAAGCATGGCAGCATTGTGCCATCTGTCCGTAACCAAAGGACAATCCACTTCAAGACCCACAGCTACGGATACCACCACAGTCATGCCAAGCCCAAACACAGAGATATTCTTACCCAGTCATGTGATGGTTTAATGTTCATGGAGGATACTTTTACAGAATGTTGAGCTGCAGCAGGAACATCTGTTCATCCTTCAAGTAAAGGTCCTTTTTTATGTTGGCATGCAATTACATTACTGTACTACTACACTATTTTTTGGGAGCATCAAAGAGAGCGGCTACAATGAGACACAAGAGGAAGAGAGTACGGGGGGGGGGGGGGGGGGGGGGAAATCCCATACTGGCTCACCTTGACTGAATCAATTGACTATCATTTGATGGATTCACAAATGGATACTTGAAGGTGGATATCAATGTGCTGGAATAATTCACTCCATCGGCTCGGCTGTGCTCATATTTCAACCACGAGAGGCCATAAAAACTCCTGCACCCTGCATCAATCTTCCATCTCAATCAGAAGGCGTGACTGGAAGCCAAGAGGCCTTCCGATTCCCCCCCTTTATGTTCACCTGAGAGGTCAAAATGAAGGGTGCACACTGCCAAGAGCACCCCCCTGAATTCAGTCAGAATGTATGAAGCCAGAAAAAGAGGACTACAGTAACCATGGTGCATGTTTAGCAGAGTGGCTGGCCAAACAAGGTTATATGGACACAATTAAAGCCTCTCGCAGATGGTTTCATCCCCATCCTGACAAATCGCCTCTGTTGTTATTCATCCTTTGAGATTGAAGGCTGTTTACTTGGACTATTGTAAAACACAGCGGAAGGGCTTCCCAATGTCATTTCAGGCTCGGGTTTATTTGAAAAGTGACAGCAAAAGTAGAAAGCAAAACACAATGGCCTACCTGCTTGCGAGTGGCAGCTTTCAGTGGGTTGCCTGTGTTAGCAAAGATCATCCTGGAGGTTGGAGAAATTCGATTTCCTGACAAGATCTCCCCCCTCTAAAAATAAAAATTGGGAAAAAATTAAAATCGCAGATCCAATGAAAAGGTCGGAAGCGGTGTGTAAGGCTCGAAAATAACCCGTCTAGTTAAAACATCGGCATACTGATCGGGTTGGTTAAGTTGAATAAAGCATGTGTGCTCTCTCTTTTGCTTTGGTAGTGACACATTTATCCAGTTAGCTCAGTTTGTTGTACACCAGCGTATCGAGCGAGCCTCCGGTTCGGTTCATTGATCTACGACGTCCTGGTGCAGACCGCTCGCCAGTCCCACCTACTACGGACCAAACCATCACCCGCATTTGGGGGGTGTTTGGCGTCAATTCGACTGTGTTGCCTTCCCGTAAAATACCTACATTTGACGTTTAACAGCGTGTCTTGTCGCGCGTTGGTTAATACATTCCGCTGGGATATTTAAAAAGCAATATAAAGTATTTGTTAGGGTTTAATTTATCGGCGTGCGGAACACTTGCCGCCTTTCGTGTTGGTGTCGTTCGTACATACCAAGCATTCTTCACCCCCACCTCCCCCAACCACACGCACACACACACAGACACACACAACTACACGCACACACGTACACGTATAAACACGCGCGCGCGCAACCACACACTACCACACACACTTCCTCTTCCTACCCTTCCCCCCATCCCACACACTACATGTCAGAGAATCAGGATGTAATGAAATATAAGCAGGCACTGGCCTGGACAGGAGGTCACACTATCCCAATAAATAAATAAATATTTTTTTTTAAAGCTAAAAAACACCAAGAATACATAACTGTACTGTATCATCTAAAGCACTATTTTATTATACTTCCCGCTTTATGCAACTCTCTCTCTCTCTCTCTCTCTCTCTCTCTCTCTCTCTCTCTCTCTCTCTCTCTCTCTCTCTCTTTCTCTCTCTCTCTCTTCATCATCCATCATACTCTGTCCATTCATCCATCCATCCATCCACCCATCTATCTATCTATCTATCTATCTATCTATCTATCTATCTATCTATCTATCTATCTATCTATCTATCTATCTATCTATCTATCTATCTATCTATCTATCTATCTATCTATCTATCTATCTATCTTTTAACTGAGTCACATGACATGACACCAGGGAGGGAAAATGGCTAATTGGGCCCAATTTAGACATTTTCACTTAGGGGTATACTCACTTTTGTTGCCAGGAATATAGACAGTACTGCCTGTATGTTCAGTTATTTTGAGGCAACAGCAAATTAACCATATATTTACATTTTTACATGATTTACATTGTAGCAAATTGTAATTTCTTCATTTCTGTTCCATATAATGATATACAATAATTACATGTTTACTAAAATCTAAGGGGTGTGACAATTTTGTGCTCATCCATCCATACTGCAGTTTTCAATCCATCTACAATCCATCCATCAGCTATCTAAATGTGACATCAAATGTAAACAATTGTGTGTACTGTGCAAAGCTTCTATCGTTCAGATATGGCCTACATTGTATGCATATTATAAAGATTTAATGAACAGTGTTGAAGAAAATATGGACTCTTTTCTGAATGTATAAACAAGAATTACAACTGCTGCTTTTACTTGATTGATCTGCGTATTTGTGCAATTGAAAGCAACAATATGAACAAAGCATTTCGGAATTATCTTTATTGAAGTACAAATATTTGGTTGGTGTGTATTCAAGTAGATTGTTAGGTTTCTGTAACTGGGTAATCATTTTTCTGATGACTTTTAACTTGCATTCCCTATTTGAAAACAGACACCTGTACTTTCTACTCATTTTGTCTAAATAGTTTCATGACGACATTATGTAAAATAGCAGTCAATAAACAGAATTAAAGTCAACCATTGTTTAGATTCTGATTGATTGTTTACTGAGGTTTAGGGCATAGAACAAGATGGAGGATCGTGAACAGTTTGGAGCGATTACAAGCAGGCTCATGCTTTGTTCAAGAAATGATTTCAAGTTGTTTGTTAGTGATGGTCTAACTCTGCAACCCTAACCCTTTATGACCATCACACCGCCTGGTCCAACTAAAGCTAAGTGTTTGTGACCAGAGAGGGAAATGCCTCCCTCATTACATCATGCACTCTAAAAACAGCAAACCAACTATGGGTTAAAAATGGACCGATCCTCTACTTGGGTCAATTTGACCCAACTTTGAGTCAAGAAATGGGTCTTTTAGTGTAAAACAACTCATAAATATTGGTTAGATCCTTTACTTGGGTCAAAAAAATTGGGTCATTTTCTGTAGAACAACCCAGAAAGTTGAGTCAAATTGACCCATAAAGTAGCTTGGTCGATTTTTGATCCATAATCGGGTTACTTTTGACCCAACTGTTTTTCGAGTGTGCCCAAGTCTCAATCAATCCAAAAGTTAAATCAGCTCCTACCTCTTAGAATCGATATAAGTGGACAGCGACTCTCATTTGAAATAAGTCTTCCATTTTTACACATTTATGGTCTGTCAGATAACCTCCCAGGGAATGTGATTTTACAACAATCTACACTAGAGAAACAGCAATAGCCCTTCAGGATAGAATAGCCTATTTGTGAAGAACTCTCATTTCATAGTCGCATAGGCCAAAGTAGCGCATAGGTCTTTGCGGAGATTTAAAATGTAAACCCAAATCATCTGTGTGTAGGGAAGCTTTTCAAAGCATCACATTTCTCTCCCTTCTCTCTGCTGGTTGGTGGGATTACGGCTTCATGCTGGTGTCATGTTACAAGCTTCTCGTGTTCCTCGAAAGCGGCACTCTTTCCAAATCAAATAATCAGCTGCAGCAGTCTTTGTTTAGATGATTCCTTGTTCTTGTAATGGATTACAAATGTTCATTTAGTGACAGGAGAGGGCCCCATGTGGTTTCGATGCACATCTTTTACCCATAAAAGACATCGATGTCACGTCTCTTCCTCCATTGTGCCAGTTCAAATGGGATATATGGCCAATAGGTCAATTGATCTGCCTAATTTGGTGTCTTCAACAAAAAGCTTGTAAAAATGACTTCCTAGCTGAGCAATGACATGAATAGGTTTTGAACTGAATAAATGGCAAACTGTCAACCAATCGTGTGCAGAGCTGAATTGAATGAGATAACACAGTCAGCAATAATGATTCAACAAACACTTTGCTTGTTTCCTGCATTGTCTTGACACTGATCAATGTATTGCCAACACCTGTTCAATACATGGTGAATGCACATTTTTTACGAGATCTATTTGAAAAAGCATCTGTGGGGGGTTGTATGGAAAACATTTATTTAGTATTACTAGTGCACAGTAGTTTTGAAGTAAGTTTTAAACATGTACTTCTAAGCCCAAAATGGAACTAGTAGTGGAAAATAACCATTTGACCATTTATTCAATGTTCTTGAAATCCATCTTAAAGTTCATGTACTAGTATGCTACTTGTTTCTTGGCAGGTAACACTGCACTACTTGACAATAGCTGCTTTTCCACCAACAAGCCCGGGGGCTTTGAATTCTGGGTAAAGGGAGTTCTTGGTTGTAAAAGTTCCACAGGGAATTTATAATTTGTGTTTCTACAGCGTTTTAGAGTTCTCGGTAATTAATTCAAATTAGTTTGATGACGTATGAGTTTGATGAGCCCAGCCGATGTAACCCCCCCACCCCCCAAAAAAAAGACCAACCAATCAGCCTTGGTCAGTGCATATGGAGGATCAAAACTGCCAAAATTCAAAATAAATAAATGACTAAATAAATAAACAAATGACTAAACGTGAAAATGAAAACGGATATAAAAAATATAAATAAAAAAACAAATAAATAGAAATGGAAATAAAAATAACTCTAACTATATATCTATACATATATATATATATATATATATATATATATATATATATATATATATATATATATATATATATATATATATATTAGGGGTGTTAAAAAAATTGATTCTGAAATATATCGCGATATTGCAGCACGCAATTCTCGAATCGATTCGATTCGAGAATTGCGTGCTGCAATATCGCGATTCGATTCGATATGCTGTCGAATGAATTTTTAAACATCAATTTTTTATGGGAATATTCAACAAAAGGTTTTGCCTAGGGTCAGGGTTCAATCAATTTATAGATTTGTATAGGGATTAATCGGTATTGAATCGAATCGTGACCTATGAATCGTGATACGAATCGAATCGCCAGGTACTAGGCAATTCACACCCCTAATATACTGTATATATATATATATATATATATATATATATATATATATGTTGAAATGAATACAATAATTAAATATCAATCAATAAATAAAAACGCTCTGCTCTCACATTTATTTATTTCATGCTGCAGACGCTCTGCCAGGACGAAATGTTATTCAAATGAGGGGGCAGTCCTAAGCGTGTCTTGGGTTAGACTCCGCCGTTGTAAACTACCTTTCAATGGTCGAGTAAGCGGCTCTGCAAACAAGGAACTCTCGCCGGCTTACAAGCAGAGCTCCAGCAATGGATGACTATCTGGTCCACAGTCACCACAACATTATAAAGTTTTACTAGTTAACATACGTGCCTACGAATTGAGGATTTGTCATAGCTAAGGAAACATTCGCCAGCGGGTTTTACAGGAAACATGAATAATAGAGAGATTTAAAGACTGCTAGCCCATTGTGGAGCTTGAAGAAGGTATATTAAAATCACCAACTGAGGGGTGTAGTTAATCCATAACTTTTTGCGTGTCCAATAAACCAACTGGTGAGATGAGAAATGAACAGAGTTTCCTGCGCAGGATAATTCTTAGAGGAGATCTCCTGTTACACCATTGAATCAAACTCCGACAGGTTTTGATCAACAATGCACACCCTCCTCTCGAAGGGCCAGCCTTTTATTACAATTCAGTCTCCAAGCAGAATATCTCTCCCTTCATGAATGAGCAAATGTGTTATACAGTTGAAGGACATGTCAAACAATAGAACTCTTAGTGCAGTTGCAGCTGTCTTCGTCTCTAGCCAAAATATGTATATTTTCAAGGCACTTTTCATATTCTTCTTCATAACAAAATCTCACTTTATCATTTGACCCAAAAGCACCAATGACCGTGACTAATGGAAAAGCAAAGCAAGTTCTGTTCAAGACCACAATGTACGTGTACAAAATAAAACAAGAAATTCTGGACCAATCAGTGTATAGCAAGGGCGAAAATATGTTTTCGTACAAAGTGATGAGAAGGAACTTTTCTAGACTAAATAATATGGTCCCAGCTTTAACCCAGAACATACGAGGTCAACATCATGTGCCCTGCTCAGGACACAAGACACTTTGACAAACTTAAAATGAAGAATTAAAATGTTCATGATCAGTAACAATAATCGATATATGAAAATAGGTATTAAAATGTTATAATATCCTTCAGTCCCCCTTTTGGGCTTACGTAAACACTAAGCCCAATAACTAAATATTTAAACATTTTACACAAAGATTCCAGCGGGATCTACATCGGATGTTGCAGCAGGCCGGGCTGAGGAAGTAACGGACTCCATCATCATGTAAGAAGACTTATTTCGTACGTCCTGTTTTTCAATTGCGGCAGAAATAATTTTCTCGCAAAGGGAACGAATACAGGGTATACAACAACATCCGCATATTGTTATTAGAGCCGTAAATACAGCAATTGATATCAAAATTGTGGAAATTAAGGTTTTGTAGCGGCCAAATACAGTCATCCAATTATCCCATAGCGAAGTGTCTATACCCGAGTGTTCATTCATCTTTCTATTAAGTGTCCGGAGTCCCTTAATTGCAATAGTTAAAGTACCATCCGGTGCGGTATTATTAGGAATGAAGGTACAACATTGATCTGCGAACATTGAGCAAACTCCCCCTTTTTCTGCCAATAGCATATCAAGTGCAATTCGGTTCTGAAAAGCCATCAAAGATGTGGCAGCCAATTGGCCATGTACAGATTAGTCAATTTGTATTCATTTGGCACACCTCTCGGCACTCCAATTGCATCAATGTAGGTGGGGACATTTTCCTGTTGCCAAGAAGATCGTTTACACTTACAGCTTTTACCCCATTCTCCATTGAGTATTTAGTCATTTTTGGTTGGTCTAGCTTACTCATAGTCTTATTTACACAGATTAGAATAGGAAAACGTGGGTCAACGCCGTGGGACCATGCCCATAACAGTAATCCAAAACAGGAGGTGTTGTACAGAGTTACATTAGCTGGTCGTATATTCCCGTCGGGAATGGAAAAGGTTAATTCTAGTTGACCTCCCATTTTACGCAGTGTTGTACTTTTAGAAAAGAAAACAGCCTCCTTGCTTTTTCCCGGTGGCCAATATTGTCCACTTTGGGTGGTTATAAAAGTACCCCAATCTAGTTGCGCAACATTTCCTGTCAAATACCACCAATATTTCACCCATATTCCTCCCCTTGTCTCTTCCCATCCTCTAAATCCCTTTAATGACGTAATGGGAATTTTGACAGAGGTGTTTGTGTTTGGGGCAACTGTCACCGTGACTGAGTCATCATACGTTTTGGATATAACCCAGGGAATGTGTGGAGAGTTCATGTCTCGCTTAGCCCGAATTTTTGTGGTTGCGTTTATAGATGTGGTTAGGGGATCCCAAAAACACAAAATTGGCATAACAGTCAGTATAAGAAAGAGTGTCGTAATGCAGACGCAATTGAAGACGCATTGTCTCTTCGAAGCAGCCATCTTGTGATTTTTTTTTTTTTTTTTTTTTTTTAAACAGTCGTCACTTTCTTTATTTTCTTGTGTGGATGGTGCACTCAGGTTCCTTGAGCAGCATCAGCAGAAGGTTGAACAGAGCCTTTTTGTGAAGAGGGTCCTTCTGCCTCTCTCCAACTGCCAGGGGTGCAAAAATCGGTCACCGGGATTTTATCTTCCCAAGTTGTGACTCATTCTTTGTGGAATGCCCTGGAAAAAGGGACACATTCCTCCTGTTTCCATTCGAAAGACGTCCTCAGCGAAACTCAATCTTCATGTAGTAATTCCTCAGCTCGTTAGCTGACACTGGAAGCAGTTGAATGGCCTCTCGGCTGGCACATCTGGTCACTGGAGCAGCTGGCTGGTCTCTCTGTTGATTCCCGGTGGTGGCTGGCTCCTGAAGGTGGGGGTTGAGTAGAAGGCGGACCTCCGGCTGGTCTAATAGGCAAGATGTGGAACCAGGTGCCCCGTGGACTGGACTAGATTGACCTTTTCATCACCTTATCTGGGTGCAAAATATTTTCATTTAGTCACTAATAAACATTTATTCGCATCCCTTCTTTTTGAAAGAGCATTTTGGTAGTGTTATATAGTTAGGAGTTAGTAAATGTTAGTAAAGTTCTGTAGGCCTCTCCTGTGGGAAAAAATTCTGTTTGTTGTGACATTTAATTAGGATCCAGCCTTTGGCTGACTTTAATGACCTGAGCACATTCTTAAATGCAAAAAATGAAAATCTTTAGCCAGTTCAAATCTGACGAGGCCAATTTTGTTTACAGAATGTAATAATTATTGGAATGTTTTATAATATTTATTGTTATAGATATAGCATGGATGTGCTTCCAGCCATTAAATAAATGCAACTTTCGTCAACAAATAAAATCAAAAAATAACATCTAACCCCAGGGCCCCAAGGGAAAAATAGAAATAGAAATGGAACATATTCACCTTATTTTCGCCGTCCCTGCCAAAACTTACTCCTTCTCCATGGTCAAGGAAATCCCCAATTGTCCTCCTGTAAAATTCATTCTCACGGACTATCTATAATTATCGCATTAAGACTAACTTTTAATTTTAAATTTATTTATTTAACATGGACTGTTTGTGTCCTTCGCGACGATATACCCAGACCAACCAATAATTCCCCCATCTGAAAAAAAAAAATCGCTTTAGAGACTCTTTCAGACTAATATATAAAGTTTTGCAGTAAATAAATTTTGCTTGCTTTTTGTTTAGAAAGAGGGGAAAATTTTACATTTAACCAGCAAATTCGACAATGCGTCCCAAGCAACTATTTAAATTTCAAAAGAGAATTCGGGAAAACACTAGAAGACCAAACTTAAAAAAGTAAAATATAATAATTAAGATTGAAATAAATTGTATCTTATCTGTATTCATATTAGCTGTTTCAATTTCTGAAACCAGACGAAATTTACCTGTATTATCTTTTGTACTATAAAAATATTGTAGCTTATGCCAATGAATTTTACAAAGAATCTCAGTTTTCAGCCAATTCATCAATTATTATTAATACATAAAGTTGCCCTTAGTTTTAATGTTACCATTAAGCTTGCTAGTCCCCCTTTTTGATGTTTGTCCAAAAAGCTGACTGTTTCAAAATAGACAGAGATAAACAAATCAGATCAAATCAAAATAGACATCAAACGTTTTTAAAATGTAATAAATCTGTGTGTATATAGTGTTGTCAATCAGTTCATTATATTTACGAAATGTTTTACTGTAGATGTTATCACCTTATATCTGTCAAAAATAGAGTGCAGTGTAAACAGTCAGTATCACATCATATGGCCTGGTATCACTAATTCAAGGAAAGCATTGTTTGTGGGGTTGAGTCACCATCGTAGTGGACAGTTCTGGACGCAGGAATGCTTTAAGGACGCTTGTGCAGAGCATATGGAGCAGTTTTTCATAGGACAGTTCGTGCGGAGCATTGTGTGCATTGGGCAGTGGAGCAGTTTTTCTTTTATCACATTTGTATATGATGGCACAGTCATTGTTGCAACAGGTGGCGCCAGGAACCTCCCCTCTCCATCAGGTATTGGCAGGATGTTTTGTGATGATGGCTGCATCACGCCCCTCTGATGGTGGTGGCAGTTGCAGTTTCTTTGTGGGTGGGGTTTTTAAAGAGGTCTGTGTCCCGCCAGTTGACTTTGTTCCGAAATAATGACCCTTGACCAATAATCCTCACTCGACTGAAAACATTAAAATCTGCCCCAACAGTATTTAGGTTATAACATGTCAGTAAATATTAAAACCAAAAACTTCCTTTATTAAAAAAATTAAATAAAAATAAAAATAATAAAAAATAATAATTAAAACAATGAAAGTTTACAATTTTAAATAATTGCTAATTATATGTCAATATTTGTTATGGTTTACAATATTTAATTTAATATGTTTTGCATACCTTCATAAATAATACTTAGGATAAAATAGGACAGATATACTCTAACAATTTACAAATATAGTTAATTAATAAGTGTGTAGTTTTCAATTAATGTTTTCTCAATGGAGGCCGCAGCCCGTAAAGTCAGCCTTTGGTCAAACGTCAAAGCAGGAATGATTTTAATTACATAGCACCTCAAATTATGTCAAAAATGTGTTTCTTCCAGATAGCTTCCCCAGTCTGTTTGTAATGAGACTTCAAATGTCGAATTCAAAGGTTAAATATATTCAGGAGAGATTAAAATTACTTTCTATTTATAAACGTCGGAGAAAAAAATAAATAAAAAACTCCTTTTAAATTATAATTAACACATTACTTCATCCCCAGGACCGGAACATGGCACTTTGGTGCGACCCCAATTGTCCTTAATGGGTGTGTCTCCTGATTCTGAAAAGATATTTAAAATTTATTAAACAATGTTCTCGCGCACAAACAAAATCATAAGGGAAAAAACAATCATCTATATAAGAATTATTCCACATTAATTGCCATCCAAGTTATTTGTTTTTAGTTATTATTATTATTATTATTAAAATAAGAGTAGAGACTAAACTATTTAATCTAAAACAATCACACAATTAACATTACCTTTTATAAAAACATTTTATTTGACCTCATTACAAAGATTGATGGCTGTTGGCATTTTTTAACCCGAGAAAGGGAATGAGTCATAGCAACTACAATCAGTCAAAGCCACCCATGCTCTACAAGCATAAGACATGCATCTAAATTTTATAATATCTTAAAACTATACCTCTCTATGTTATTTGTGTATTAATATTCGTTCGTTTTATAGCAAACATAATTTTTAAATATGACGTATTTGCACTCTTGAAGCCAGTTTAAGTATTCAACATTAGTGCTTAAGAAATTTATGTAAGGGGCTTATAAAATCAGTTACGGCAACAATTTATATAATGTCGTTCAATTATTTAACGCAGACAATTGCGGGTTTTAGCGTTAGAAGTTTTATTAGTAATTTTACCGTCTAATTAATTTATCCCGTTTAGCGCTTATTAAACGGCTTAATTTGTTTTATTACATAAATTTGTATTATACAGTTATTTTATTTGCAAAGCAACATTTCAGTATTCATCATTTTTTCAATACACTTTTCTTAAAGATACGTCCGGGACTCTCCTCTATATAAAATTACATACACTCATAACATTATTAACGGGCGGTCGCCGTGTACGCACATTCAAAGTTAAATTGCCGTCATTAAAACCATCGAACAAATGCCATATCTTATTAGAATAAACTAACCTTTTTCACAATATTATCAAGTCCCGTCGTTCAATATTAATTACATTTTAAGTCATTATTTAAACGGTATGATTAATCCGGAAGCTTTAATTCCGACTAGCGGAAGTCATATCAGGTCAAATCATTTAGTCTTATATCATTATTTAGTTATATAAATGGTTATAACTTCACAAAAATACCTAAAGCTAGTATTCTAGCATTATTCATTATTTTGTCAACAAGCTTTCGATCATTTCTGGCTTTTCTTCCACTCGAAGAAATTACAGATGTGTGTTGCACCAGCTCATCTAGTTCGTGACGTTTTTTCACACATGCAAGTTCAACGTTCTTCATCAAAGAGATTAGACACACTGCAGATTGTAATGACGGAAAATAACCTTTTCTACAGCCGTCTTGCATCCAGTCGCAAAGTTCTTTTTTTGTTTCTCGTTTAGCCTTTGTAGGTAAAATCCCTATAGCCACAGCGCATGCGTTTCCAATTTGTTTATCCAGCGTCATCCCATCTAAACTCAACGGAATCCCATTCGGGTCAAACCACTGTGTTTTGAGTTCAAATAGAGTGTCCATGTTTCGTCTTAATTATTAACTCAGGTATTTTATAGCTTATTGATTTGTATTATATTATATTGTAGATTATCATAGTTCAGTTGTATTAATATTTAAATGAAGTGACGTCTCACTTATAACAGAATTAATCAACTGTTCTCGTCGCGGTCCCTTTAAGATTTTACCGTAACGTTAGAGTTTCTTCACCGATCAGACGGCATACACACAACGGACAGACAAGACATGTCGTTTTGTACGACATATCAACACATAAATATCCGGATGTCAACTGCGCTACCCCAGCTTCAACAGTTTCTTTGTCTTTGAATTTTAATCACGAATATTCAATAGACCTATTGGCTTGATCTAAAGCGTCGTATCAAATATGCTTTAGTCAGCCCGACTTCCACGAGTTGAGTCAATACATCTTATCTCTTATATCTTGTCTAAAAATGTCAATATCCAATTATTCATAGACCTATCGATTAATCTTAAAACGGCGTACTAAATCCGTTTTATGTCAATCTGACTTCCTATAAGTTGAGTCCTTTGTCCCTAGAAAATGAAGCAGTCGATCCTCCCGCAGCTTTAATCGGCAACACTTATTCAAGGATCTTTGTATCTAATTACCCAAGAATCTATTACTCATAAAAACAAAGTGTTTGTCTCTCCCGCGCATCAGGCAGGGATCAAGACAAAGATGCTTTTTGAGCCGACTTCTCTCAACTTAAATATGTATGGACGTAAAACCAATGCCCACACATCTAACGCTGGTAAAAGAATAATGCTTCTCCAGCTGACTTACTCTCATATACACAGACTTCAAATCAATTATCTACGTATCTATCGTCTGTAAAAACAAAATTGTAAAGACAAAAATGTTTCCCAGACTGACTTACTCTCAACTTCATCTTATATCTCTTATCTCATATACATAGACTTCAAATCAATTATCTACGTATCTATCGTCTGTAAAAACAAATTTGTAAAGACAAAATGTTTCCCAGACTGACTTACTCTCAACTTCATATATCTCTTATCTCATATACATAGACTTCAAATCAATTATCTACGTATCTATCGTCTGTAAAAACAAATTTGTAAAGACAAAATGTTTCCCAGACTGACTTACTAGCGATCGCTATTCAATTCAATGTGCACCACAAATATGTATACTTAAAATACCGTAGGAAATTCCACAATTATTGACTCCATACAACCAAACAACTTAAACTTCTACCTCTGCTCACACAAATCTCACCCTTGATTTGGCTATCTTACAAGAACGCATGGCGGCCGGAGCGCTCCTAGACAGAAAGAATTCCTCAAACGTGGATAAGATCTCCACTTACCTCAATTAATATGGCGCCAGGAATTCAAACCGTCCGCGAACGCAACAACCGTCAAACGCCTTGCCGTCGGAGGGTCACCAACTGAAGAAGGTATATTAAAATCACCAACTGAGGGGTGTAGTTAATCCATAACTTTTTGCGTGTCCAATAAACCAACTGGTGAGATGAGAAATGAACAGAGTTTCCTGCGCAGGATAATTCTTAGAGGAGATCTCCTGTTACACCATTGAATCAAACTCCGACAGGTTTTGATCAACAATGCACACCCTCCTCTCGAAGGGCCAGCCTTTTATTACAATTCAGTCTCCAAGCAGAATATCTCTCCCTTCATGAATGAGCAAATGTGTTATACAGTTGAAGGACATGTCAAACAATAGAACTCTTAGTGCAGTTGCAGCTGTCTTCGTCTCTAGCCAAAATATGTATATTTTCAAGGCACTTTTCATATTCTTCTTCATAACAAAATCTCACTTTATCATTTGACCCAAAAGCACCAATGACCGTGACTAATGGAAAAGCAAAGCAAGTTCTGTTCAAGACCACAATGTACGTGTACAAAATAAAACAAGAAATTCTGGACCAATCAGTGTATAGCAAGGGCGAAAATATGTTTTCGTACAAAGTGATGAGAAGGAACTTTTCTAGACTAAATAATATGGTCCCAGCTTTAACCCAGAACATACGAGGTCAACATCATGTGCCCTGCTCAGGACACAAGACACTTTGACAAACTTAAAATGAAGAATTAAAATGTTCATGATCAGTAACAATAATCGATATATGAAAATAGGTATTAAAATGTTATAATATCCTTCAAGCTCAAATGGCCATTGAAAGTAGTAAATTGTATGTGAGGGAAGCACATCCTTGTGGGAATGGCTGAGTGTTGAGGTAGTAGGAGGTCCCATGGGTGTGGAGAGGGAGGGACTGAGGAATGTGGACTAGTTCTTCTCCTTCGTCATCCGCTACGTGAGGAATGTAGGTCCGAGTCAAGAGCGCAGCTTGCCCGCAGACCTGTCTGGTAGGACTTTTTAGTAGTGAAGTTACACTGCTGGGCGGATTGCGGGACTTGTAACGATTCGGCAAGAACAAAAGGAAACCCTGGTGCTTATTGGGCAAGCTACTTGTGTGGTTTGGTTTGCGGTTTGTGACTCCTCGGGGGATAGTGTAATGCTTGAAAGGCACTCAAGGAATCTATAGTGAAGCCCCTTTATTAAGGGAGATTGGAGAGAACCCATACACAATGACAATTACCCCCAAATCCAGACTGCAGACACAAAGGCCAAAACTGGGATTATAGTTCTTACGATATCCCTCTAGGCAAATTTGAAAACATTCAAACTTTAAAAGAGTCAAAAATTCAGGACATATGAGGAATTACGCCCCACATAAAAAAAAATCTTGCACATTTTCTATGCAGGACATATCGATTCAATGAAGAAGAAGTTTCCAAATTCCAAATATTTAGCTCATTCAGAACACCTGGGGGACCTTTTTTTCACATGCCATGAATTCCTCGCATACCACAAATTCCCCAATTTTCACACTAACTTTGCCAAATTAGGAAATATTTTACATAGTTACATCCACCTTTAACATTTCTAGACTGATTCGCACCATTCCAACTTTGAGTCTCTCACATTTCACATTTGAAAAGTGAAATAATTCAATAAATTCCAAAGTGTGTTCAACTTCAGCTCTTCAGCGTTCATGCACAATTTTTTTTACAGAAATTTTGTTATTCAATTACTTGGAACGAAGACATAAGCTAAGACCTACCCAAAAATGTTATTTCAAACTCATTGGTCTATTATCATTGATGTAAATTGGGTATCAAGTGGGACGTGGGGGTTGGGATGGGCGTATAGGGCTCTTCATAGCATTTTGGATTAAATCAATTTTACTATTGCTAGTTGCTATAGTTACATTTTTATTTACACAACAAGTGTATGTTTCTGTATTTTGTATACGTATTAGAATTATTAGATATTTCAAGAGGGGGGACATAAATGTCCTCCAATTCTGGAATGATGACCCTCATTTAATATAACGGCGTATCTGTGGCGCTTCAGTTCTTATTACGCATTCAAATTGTACTCAAATTGTACAGAGAGTTATTTATTATTCTGCCAGCTGGGAAGACCCTTCCTCCAGACCTGCATGACTACGCAGAGCGGAAACTACTGTACCGTATATAAAATGGATGAACTCCTTGCTCACTCATTGTGGATTTAGCGTCCTCGTGTGTCTCTCGTCCGTAATTGCAATAAGGTGTTGTTGACGTCATTGTGCGACGGAAGTTGTTCTACGTTTAACATCATTCTGGCTGATTCATTGTAGCCAGTTTGTACGATTCACGGTCGCGTATCTAAACAGCACAGAAAGCTAGAAAAGAAAAGGTAAGTATGTCTATGCCAAATATGCACTCACTGGTATGTTTTTCTATGATATTCGGCGATTTGGAATTATTGTAAATAAGTTGTTGCTGCCTTCCTTTTGGAGGATGGCATTAGGTTCGCGTCATGAGTATGCTAACAGGACGCTAGCCTCAATTGGAGCTTTATCTGGTTCCGTAAATGGGAGAGCGATCTAATGGCATATATTATATTGTCCAACAAAGCTGCGTTGGGACTTGAAGGTTCCCAAGTACAACGCGTGGTTGTCCATATAGAGATGCGAATAGATTAGCCAAGCAATGCTAAGTAATGCGGTCAGCCTCAGACAGAAAGTTTTCTACTATATGCAGTACAATGTTATTGGATTGGATGGTACTTTTCACTCAACTGAATGCAATAATCATACATAGAGCAGCAGTGAGAAGCGGAAGAATTAAAATAATTTTAGCATGCTTCATGTGTTACGTATGTTAAAAGTGGGATTTCATTTTTCAGTGATATGATAAATTATAATCCATAGAATCTCTGCAGTGTATGAAACTGTTGATGCATAAATGTAGGCATAATATTTCATGTAGAAAGTCATATTGAATGCACGTTATTCCTTAGGAATGTACTAGATACCCCATACTACTAACACTAGTCAGCTTTACTGACTTTAATTTATTCAACAATATTAATACAATTTTATTTTACTTAGGGTTGTAGCTAGTTATTTTAATAATTGGTTAATTTGTTTTGGCCTTTATTGATGAATTACATTTTAAAAACTGTTGTAATTTCTATTCATGTATGAAAAAATAGAAAACGTTTCAAATTGACAGTAGTGAAGATTCAGAAACAAATCCAAACAAATCTATTATAACTCAGTTACATGTTAGAAAATAGGCAAAAACGTTGATTATTGTTTTCCAAAGTAAAAGCTAATATTTTCAAACATTTTATTTTGATTCAACACATAGAAAACTAGTCTGGTTTCTTGGAGAAGACTATAGAAATCTGACAATACTGTTAGGAAGGTTACATTCAGAGGATTTGGACAATTTACCAAAAAAACAACAACCTTTATTAAAAAAAAGAAAAAAGTAGGCCCCGATTTCCTTAATTTTGGGGGATTGGCAATCGGCTGGTTCCTTTAAAAATGAACCAATCTTTTCCACCGATCTCATCTCTCTCCTCACAAGTCTGGAAAAGTCAGCCACTGTCCTCTTATGCTGTGATGACTAATAGACTTTTCACTTTTATTAGAGAGACTACTTCATGTGCAGTTAAAACAACTAGTTTGCATTGCTTCACAGATATTGTTCAATGTTTTACAATAAAACAAGATTGGAACACTGAAGGTGTAAGATGCTTGTTATGAAAAAATCAGGGATCGGCAGGTCGGACGCTTTTAAAAGACCGGAGATCGGCCGAAAAATTGTTATTGGGGCACCCCTATTACAAAGTGTCTCTAAACAATTAATCAATTATCAAAAATAACTATAGATTGATTTGATCATCCATTAGTTGTCATTGACAACTTGTTTATTAATCGATTAATCGCTGCACCACTAATAATTATTACGTTAGCGCTTTAACTAATAAAATGGTGGCCAAAACACAAAACCTATCTGCGGGATTTTCTTATTGCCAGAGTACATCGTGATAAATGGCATTCTGCAAGAAAATTGCAATTTTATTTATTTATTTATTAGTTTATTAGTTTTCGCTAAAAGTAATTTTTTTAGGATAGATTTTTCCCCTCATGTTGTTTATATACATAATATGTAATAATCAATAATGAATTTCATTTTACCATTGGTGAAATATTTTTGTTTGTTTTGTGGTTCTTTCAGATCAAGCTTAGCAACATTTTGTGTTATTGTCAAAAGATTCTGACATGGACCGTCTCTTGAGGCTTGGTGGTGGAATGCCAGGGCTTGGCCAGGTAACATAGTCTAAATCGTCATAAAAACAATCATAGATGCCTTCAAACAGTAGAGAAATAAAACGTTTTTTTTTTTTAAAAAATAACATTTTAATTGATTGATTGTCAACTACCTGATGGTTTTTACATCTGATTTGTTTAATCAGGGCCCCCCAACGGATGCACCAGCTGTGGATACAGCAGAGCAAGTCTATATTTCATCATTGGCACTGCTCAAGGTACACCCCAACTACAAGAGTAGCTTGACTTACAAGTTGAATTCATTCTGTGACCATGCTCATTACTCAGATGTAGGCATGACCTGATGTTACATTCTGGCCGTATGATAACTGTCAACAAAAACATCAGAGTACTAAAATTACATAATTAAATATTCATATATAATTTAAACATTTTGGTTAAAAAAACAAAACAACAACATTAAACCATTCAACAAATTCCATTTTAGTTTTTAAACAAAACGTTGAATATTTGGTAAATTAAGAAATGTACAATGTTAAATTTTAACCACTAGAGCTGATACTGGCCGGATGTTGTGAAGTTTTACTGCCACCTTCTAGTGGTGGAATGCCAAAAGCTCACTCTTAAGTCAAATTCTTGCTTGCAACACAAAGCAAAAAAAAAAAAAAAAGAAAAAGTTGTGGCACTTGTATGTCAAGGTACTGCCGCATATTAGGGTCAAACAATTAATCACATTCAAATTGGTATTGCTATGTAGTAGAACACAGTTTAGGAAAAATAACAAACAGAAACAAAAGCCTGTTTAGTTTTGGATGGTTGGGAGGCTTTATTGTTTTCTATATATGTGTATATTTTATGTATTCATTACTATAGTGTACTGTCTATCTACATATTGTCAGTGCTTAAGAAATGCGGTTCACATTTAAATATCTTTGTTTCATGAAAAGTTGAAGTGATAAAGCCAGAGATTTGTATTATTTTTGTAATCCGATTTACTGATTTACATTTACGCCACACTTGTTTGGTTGATTTTTGTGAAGTTGTAATGAATGCTTAAAAGACTTCAAGTCAATTTTTGTTAAGTTACAAAGTCTAATTTCCGTAGATAAATAAACTGTTTTCCATATTAATTATTGGTTAATTTGCCTTTTTTTTAGTGGAAACCTAACTTATAAACCTAAAACATTTATGTATAGTAAATGATACTGTTAATTTGTAATACATATATATTGCGTCGCTTGTTAATTGAAAATAATACATGGGGAAGGGGCAAAAATAATAATCGCATAGTCAATTGCAGTTGCAATATTAAAGGAAAACAAAAAAATATCACAATAAGATTATTTTTCAAAATTATTCAGCTCTACCAAAAAGCCACATGTATTTTAACATTACTGTGTACTTTTCTGTGACCTTGTTAGATGTTAAAACATGGGCGTGCCGGTGTACCAATGGAAGTCATGGGATTGATGCTGGGAGAGTTTGTTGACGACTACACAGTGCGAGTGATTGACGTGTTTGCCATGCCCCAGTCTGGAACGGTATGTTGTTTTTTTGTTTTTGTTTTTTACATTCTTTCATTTAGATTCTGTACTCCACTTTTTTTTCGCACTCCAATCATATCATCTCAAGAAAAAGCAAATGTTTTAATGGCTAACTTGCATGTCCAATTTGTTCCAATTTCCAAACAAATTTTCCAAAGGAAATCAAGGGAATAGTGATGATTACTATCAGCTCAAACTGTCAACATTTATAAAGTTGAAATCAACTCTAGTAAAAAACATTGAAGAAGTTGCGTATAGAAAATGAGCTCACACAACTCACTGCTTAGCCTTTCAAAATGTGAGGTACGCACATACAGATTTTTAATATCACATGATTTGTCAAATGTGATGAACCCCACACGGCAAGGGGGAGAAAAAATGCTGTGTGTATGCTTACTGCTTTAATCGTGTGTAGTATGTATGTAGTATGTATTTATTTGATATCTTGATTTCACGCTTTTGTTCACTTTGTCCTCACTACCATGATAATTAAGTGCACTCGTAGGATGTCGAATAAATGCTGCACTTGGAAAGTTTTATTGTATGCACCAAGAATGTTAAAATGTCAAACCATATGTTACCTGACAGGGTGTAAGTGTTGAGGCAGTGGACCCGGTTTTCCAAGCCAAGATGTTGGACATGTTGAAGCAGACGGGCAGGTAAAACATTGTACACTGACAATGCTGAAGGAAGGTCCTTTCTTTAGCAATTGCATTTGCCAATAAAGAATTAGCAGTTAGCTTCAATGCCTTTGAGTAACAGTGAAAATGCAGTGAAAACAGACGCCCCTTTAAAAAGGTTTATAATTGCTTATACTGGCCACAAGATGATGGCAAAGCACTGCTTTTGTCTAAATGAAACTCTTTGCCTCAATTCCCCATAGTTATTTGGCACCAAGATGGCGGCAAAGCAATACTTACTGGGTTTACCTGACCAAAAACGCAATTTTTGGGGGTCTGGAATATTTTGCCTGCAATAAATGGAGGTTCACTTGCTGTATTTATTTAACTACTTTGACTGCTGTTCACTCCTCAGGCCAGAGATGGTAGTGGGTTGGTATCACAGCCATCCTGGTTTTGGTTGCTGGTTGTCCGGGGTTGACATCAACACGCAGCAGAGCTTTGAGGCGCTGTCGGAGAGAGCGGTCGCCGTGGTGGTAGATCCCATTCAGAGTGTGAAAGGAAAGGTAGCCATGCAATTGTGGAGGTTTTATAGAATAGCAGTTGTTTATTTTGAAATGCATTTGATTTGACTCCTCCTTGACATGGTGTCCTCGACAGGTTGTCATTGATGCCTTCAGACTGATCAATGCCAATATGATGGTGTTGGGTCATGAGCCAAGACAAACTACATCAAATCTGGGTCATCTCAACAAACCTTCAATCCAGGTAATGTGACATTTTCAAGCACTTTCGCCTGATACAAATATTTCAGTCCCAATATTACCAAATAGAATATGTAGTGGGTGTGAGCTTTCATCAGAATTGCTAAAAAAAAAACTGTACAACTGAGTCAACACTATTGGCCAGCTCAGTAATCCTGAGTTTTGTTGATTATGTCCAAGCATGATCCTCAGTTAATTTATTGAATATTGATGTTTGTTATCTCTGTTAGTGTACGTATTAACCTCGAGTTTTCTCAAATTTTCTTAGGCTCTGATTCACGGACTGAACAGACACTACTACTCAATCACCATTAATTACAGGAAAAATGAGTTGGAGCAGAAGGTATGGCTCGCCTCTGTTGATGAATCTCCTAATAGAGTGAACCCCCGTTTATTGCTGGGATGCGTTCCAGACCCACCAGCAAGAAGTTGTGCAAATCTGCAATACAGGAAAAACAAACCTAAAGCTTTAAACATTGTGTACATCGTACGTCATCATTTATTTGCTACTACCAGTTAAAGTTGTCTGTAAAGCTGACACGTAAAACAAGAGTTAAATATTGTTTGAAAAAATAGAAATTAGCATAGATGTTCTTCAAACAACTGCTACTTGAACACACATCTCTGCTTCATTTTCTTGTTCTAAGTTATGCTGCATTTTTTTTTTTGTAGAGCTCAATGCTGCCCAGCATTTTGTAGCACAAAGTTGTACTTTAAGCTGAAGGCACGCTTCACTAAATTTGGAGTATAGTATTAAAGACTGTTGTAACTAACGTGGAAATGTGTTTAAAGCTGCAATATGGAACTTTCCCCCCAAAATATCTTTACAGTAGCCCTTTTATTTGACCATTTATGACTGAAATGTTTTTCTAATTAGTCGACTAGCACCTTAGCTGTTCACAATGGGTACTCCTGCAAGCCTCTGGCCAATAGTTTTCAGACTAGATTCGGGTTTGAATTTACCCGCGCCCTGTCTGCGGATGTGACGTGCGCGGTGGTGTGCATGTAAAGAAGGGTATGTGCAGTTTCATTTTTTGTCAACGGGTGGCAGTAGCGATTCCAAATAAAATATTCTACATTCAGTAGCTTTAAGTATAAAAACATTTGCAGGGAATGTACTGCAATAAAGTGGGGGTTCACTGTATTCGTGTTGTGCTAGAAACACGGCAAACATGACTGACTCTCCTGTAGATGCTGCTCAACTTGCATAAGAAGAGTTGGATGGAAGGTCTCACCCTGCAGGATTACAGCGATCACTGCAAACTCAACGAGACCATCGTCAAGGAAATGCTGGAGCTCGCCAAGAACTACAACAAGGTAACAATCCTTTCGTTCCAAGCGTGAAACTGGCTCACTGTTTCTCACACATACACACACACACGCACACTTGTCTTTGTGTCATCGTGGGGACATCTCAGTGACATGATGCATTTTCTAGCCCCTTCCCCTAACCTCACCCATCCAAAATGATTGCCTACCCCCATTCCTTACACTAACCTGAACTATAACCCAATCCAAACCTAAACTCTAAAACCAAGTCTTGACCCTCAAAAAGAGGTCTGAACTTATGGGGACCACCAAAATGTCCTCACAATTTCAAGTCGGTCCCCACACGCGTGTATGGGCACCACAATGTAGCAAAGACAAAAGCACGCACACTCACAGAAATACAGTACTGGCACATTGCTAAACTAATTTGTACGTGTCCCTGTTGCGTTTCCGTCTCAGGCTGTCGAAGAAGAGGACAAAATGACACCAGAACAGCTGGCCATCAAGAATGTTGGAAAACAGGTAACATTTTCAGTTCTTCATTAACACCTTGCATGCCGTTCCGTTCGGTCATCAATTCCGCTTATCCGGGATCGGGTCGCGGGGGCAGCAGCTTTAGCAGGGAAGCCCAGACTTCCCTCTCCCCAGCCACTTCAGCCAGCTCCTCCGACGGGATCCCAAGGCGTTCCCAGGCCAGCCGAGAGACGTAGTCTCTCCAGCATGTCCTGGGTCGTCCCCGGGGCCTCCCGCCGGTAGGACATGCCCGGAACACCTCCCCAGGGAGGCGTCCGAACCAGATGCCCGAGCCACCTCAACTGGTTCCTTGCATGCCATTTGAGAAAATCTAATGATTGTGCTGGTCCCATACAAAGTGGACTTCCAAAATGTATGTTATTTATTTGGAAATTCCAGATGAAAGCCTAACTTTTGTGAGCAGGGCACATAGGTCAACACAACAACAGTAGTATAATTTGAAAGTGTCTCAACTAAACTTTGAATGTCATGAAATGACAACATAGATTATGACACACAGACGCTGAATGTTTATTAGGAAATGCAATTGTTTTCTTCTACTTTTTTGTCTCTTGCAGGATCCTAAGAGGCACTTGGAGGAGCACGTAGACGTCTTGATGACATCTAACATTGTTCAGTGCCTCGCTGCCATGTTGGATACTGTCGTTTTCCAGTGATGACTGCTGTTTATATCTGTTAATATTACAACCATTGTTCTTTTGTATCAAATAAATGTATGTTCCAAGTTACGAGTGTCTTTAAGGTCCTTCAATTCAAAAATTTCGTTTTTTGTGTGTGTGTGCGTTTTTTGTGCCTAACAGTTTGTGGTTTTCTTTCAAACACGTTACAAATTGTTTTCTCCTGAACAAAAACAATATAGATATCATACTTTGTTCATCCCACTACGAATGCCACTTTTGGATACTAATAAGCAATTGAGTCTAAATCATATGCTATTGTGCTTAACTAGTCGATGACTTCACTAATAGTGCGTAGATGCCCATGTGTGCAGAACTCATACAGTAGTGGCAAAAAAATGTTAGTAAGACAATTGTGTGCTAGTGCACTAGTGTGCTCTGCTCATTCTAGTAGTGCACTGAATTGTCTTATTAGTGAGGATACACTTAAACTTAAGCCTATTTTAAGATTTATGTAATTTTATTACATGACATTCCCATTAACTTTTTTTCCCTTTTTGTTGGTGATGATTTTAACACAAACCTACCAAATAAACCTTATATGATGCATATTTATGAGTCTAATAAAGCCTTTTTATTTGAAATGCATAATCCTCAGGTTTATGTATTTAGTATTAATAAAGTATAATTATTCCAAATTAATAATAATGAGAGTATTTATTTAAAATAGATAAAGTAAATTGTTTGAATTGCATAATTACCAGGTTACATATACATGATTAATATACTTTGTGGAAAAACAATTATGTCCTTTTTTTCCTCCCTTAAAAAAATACATTTATTTTTACATTTTTTTTATGTTTTGGGGATGAAACTGAATGCAGACATACCAAAAACGTAAAATAAAAAAGTAATTATACTTTATTAATACTAAATACATAAACCTGAAGATTATGCATTTCAAATAAATAGGGTTTATTAGACTGATGAATATGTATCATAAGTTTTATTTGGTATGTTTGTGTTAAAAGTATATAAAAAATAAATAAAAGTAAATAGGAATTTGTTATGTAAAAAAATTACATAAATCTTAAGTTATGCTTGAAATTTCTGTGAGCGTAGAGCGTAATTATACATGGCCCTTAAGCTGGATCTCAAATATATGAAATTAACGCACGTGTGTGTATCTGCAGACTTGAGCTTCTAGAGTCCAACACGCAAGCACATCATTCTGTGACATATGACGTAGTATTGGTTCACCCTTACACTTGGAACTAAATGTATTTTTTCAATTTCAATTGCAGCATCCATTCATCCAAAACATAACCCTCCAGCCCCCCCCCCCTTTTTTTTTACTGTTATTGAGGTCCCCCTGGTAGAATGATGGAGAACTTGAAGAAGTGTGGGTAACCTGAGCTGCTGTTTGGCGCACAAGCAAAAACAAAAAAAAGTCAGAAACCGGTTTCAAGCCAGAAGCACAGAGCTCCCATTATCAATCAAGAACTGAAACACATCCAATATGTAAAGATGCTGACTCAGGCAATTACAACCGAACACCATCAATTCCCAAATGGTGATCACAGTTTCCCAATAAAATCCATGAAAGTTTACCAGATGTCTGTCAGAAACAAGAACATGCTGCATGTGGTTTCTCCTCCCTTTCCAGTATGTCCTCACAAATGTGGCCCTCTGTCATTAATGAAAGGGTTTTACGGTTACCTCGTTTTTGTTCCAGAACAAACTCTTCTCAAATGACCCTTGGTGCTTAATGTATTTTATTTGGATAGTAAGAAAATCCCAGATGGGGACAAAGAGCCTCAAAGCAAATAATTCACAGTATAGTAAAGCCTTTTCTGCTGGCCTCAACACTTACACAAACACCAAACTACATATATAGCAAATATAATATTTGTTCCATAAAATGTTATTAATTTTACTCCCAAAAGTGTTTTCTCTTAATTTCATGGCATTTTGCTTCGCTGCCGCACTGGTTCCAATAAGAGAATGTGGATGTGTAGATTAGATTTGTTTTGTCCAATCAGATTTCAGCCTCTGTGTTGCCATGCCAATTTAATCTGCCTAGGGCCTTCATAATCACTTGTGGTGGGCCCTGTAACTTCAACTGTATTAGCAAAAGAACTGTTGTCTTTAACTAACCAGATTTCAAATTCACCCTCACTCACAGGGCCACAGCATTGGCACTTTGGCACAACCAGCTCCAACTAGAAAAACAAGTTTTAGCAATCTGCACACATGAGCATATTTATCAGCATCTCTGGTAAGGTTGATTGATTTTATTTCATTAAAAAATATATTTGTGTTTGACGTTGATTCCAGATGAAGTACGTGGCACAGTTGTTGTATTACATTGTATTGTACTGGCAGTTTTTATTTTAATTTAATTTTATTTTTTTAAGTGATAGCTGTAGTATTAAGAGGTGGATTAAGTTGGATAAATTGTGCTTTAACTTTACTTTTCATGTATTTTTTGTTGTTAATAAATAATACTATATTATTATCTTTGTGATTTGTTGTGCCCATCGTTTAACCTCCATTGGGTAGTCAAATAGTGCTAAATCAACATGCGATATTTTCCTTCTATGTTGCTGAAATCATAAAAGACTTTCTTAGATATGGTCTGTCCCAATACCCGCAGATGTCTTCCAGAGATTAGAGTCACTCTGAAGTGAAACTTGACTTCTCTCCATAATACAGCGGGGACACAATGTTATCTTTTTGGTTTCAAGATAAGAGGTCTCTCTCTAGAAAACATCACTGGTAGACACAAGTCAGAACAAACTTCTATTTCCTTACCTCGACAGAATAAATAGAACACACAAATTTGCTAAAATCACTTTTTTTGTGTGTTGTCGTGATTCGTGCATGAGCAAGCATGGACAGGCAGTGAGTGATGCTAATTAAAAGTCGTTTGTATTAGGTTTGCAAAAACAATGGACATTTGTGGATGAGAATAAACCAGGAATTTACCAAATTCTACAGGGTTTAAATATAGTTGAGGAAAATGTATTTTTTGATAATCCTAATGAAAATAACCACATTTCATGCAATGATACTTCGATTGACATGTGCTCCAAGTATTTTGCAAAACCTTTCTGGAAAATGTTAATCCCATAGCAACAGCTCCTCAACCCTGCTGTGAAAAAGATACAAATTAAACATTTACTTTTCCATTTGGTTTCCTTCCAAACTATCCATAGAACACATTGATATAAGATAAAGCCTTTATTAATAACCTGCATACCTAACAAATGTTTCCTTGTTTTTACAGTGAACACACCACCATTTTGTCACACTGGTAAACAGGAGCCAGAAATGGACTTTGTAGTGAAAGCTGTGTGTTCTCACAAATGAACAAGAGCCCTATCAATCATAAGCTATCACTATGCAGACAGTCGGTGAGTCTAGCGATGGCTTATTTCCATGTAGAATATGAGGTAATGCAGCAGAATACCTTGAAATACACAACGTGACCGATGATGGATTGCCTCATGAACAACTGTTAAATAAACGCAGATGTTGATTTCAGCCTGTAGTCTGCTAAACGGTTCAGAATTACCTGTTGGATTGAATCCATGGTGTGATGTCACATGTTCTTGACACACTGTATCTTTAGGGATACGTTATGGGAACATTGGTTTTTAAATAAAAAAAAATTAAGTTGTGATGGGTTTTTGTTAGCCCAGTCTATGGCGTTTCCCATTAGTTGTTGGCATTAGCATTAAGCTAGCGGACTTGAAGGCTAAGCTATGTTTATTTGTTTTTAAAATACACGTGTAATTTTTTGGGATGTTAAGCTTTACAGTAGCCATGAACTGGGAATGTAAATGAACAGCTTTACAAATATTTTGAAGAAATGTTGCTTATTATGAAGTGAGTTTCCATCCATCATCTACCGCTTATCCGGGGTCGGGTCGCGGGGGCAGCAGCTTTAGAAGGGAAGCCCTGACTTCCCTCTCCCCAGCCACTTCAACCAGCTCCTCCGACGGGATCCAAAGGCGTTCCCAGGCCAGCCGACAGACACAGTCTCTCGAGCATGTCCTGGGTCGTCCCCGGGCCTCCCGCTGGTGGGACATGCCCGGAACACCTCTCCAGGGAGGCATCCGAACCAGATGCCCGAGCCACCTCAACTGGTTCCTCTCAACGCGAAGCAGTAGCGGCTCGACACTGAGTCCCTCCCAGATGACCGAGCTTCTCACCCTATTTTTAAGGGAGAGCCCCGACACCCTGCGGGGGAAACTCATTTTGGCCGCTTGTATTCGGGATGTTGTTCTTTTGGCCACGGCCCACGACTCGTGACTGTAGGTGAGGGTAGGAACGTAGATTGACCGGTAAATCGAGAGCTTTGCCTTTCGACTCAGCTCCTTCTTCTCCACAACGGACCGATACAGAGTCCACATCACTGCAGACGCTGCACCGATCCGCCTGTCGATCTCCCGCTCAAATCTACCCTCACTCGTGAACAAGACCCCAAGATACTTGAACTCCTCCACTTGGGGCAGGATCTCATCCCCGACCCGGAAAGGGTACTCCACCCTTTTCCGACTGAGGATCATGGTCTCGGATTTGGAGGTGCTGATATTCATCCCGACCGCTTCACACTCGGCTGCGAACTGCTCAAGTGAGAGTTGGAGATCACGGCTTGAAGAAGCCAACAGCACCACATCATCTGCAAAAAGCAGAGAGGCAATGTTGAGGCCACCAAACCGGACCCCCTCAACGCCTCGGCCGTGCCTAGAAATTCTGTCCATAAAAGTTATGAACAGGATCGGTGACAAAGGGCAACCTTGGCGGAGTCCAACCCTCACTGGAAACAAATTCGACTTCCTGCCCGGCAATGCGGACCAAACTCTGACATTGGTCGTAGAGGATCTAACAGCCCGTATCAGAGGGCTCAGTACCCTGAAGCACTCCCCACAGGACTCCCCGAAGGACACGGTCAAACACCTTCTCCAAGTCCACAAAGCACATGTGTACTGGTTGGGCGAACTCCCACGCACCCTCGAGGACCCTGCTGAGGGTGTAGAGCTGGTCCACTGTTTCACGGCCGTTAACGAAAACCACACTGCGCCTCCTAAATCCTTCCTGGTGGATCCTCATCTCCAGCACCCCTGAATAGATCTTACCAGGAAGGCTGAGGAGTGTGATCCCTCTATAGGTAGAACTCACCCTCCGGTCCCCCTTCTTAAAAAGGGGGACCACCACTCCGGTCTGCCAATCCAGAGGCACTGTCCCCGATGTCCACGCGATGTTGTAGAGACGTGTCAACCACGACAGCCCCACAACATCCAGAGCCTTTAGGAACTCTGGGCGGATCTCATCCACCCCCGGGGCCTTGCCACCGAGGAGCTTTCCAACCACCTCAGTGACTTCGACCCCAGAGATAGGGGAGCCCCACCTCAGAGTCCCCAGACCCTGCTTCCTCAAAGAAAAACGTGTCGGTGGAATTGAGAAGGTCTTTGAAGTATTCTCCCCACCGATTCACGACGTCCCGAGTCGAGGTCAGCAGCACTCCTTCTCCACTATACACAGTGTTAATGAAATGAGTTTGTGAGTAAGACATTCAGAGAATAGATTCTTGGGAATTAATACTTCTTTTTTTTTTGTCTGTAATCATAAATCATTGGTCAATGCTTTTGATAGTGTTTCGGTGCTGACCGCCCACCACTGTGCTAAAGTGACTAGGATGCGTGATTTTCCATGCAGTTATGTATGCAGGGTGAACGTCATTGTTTAGAAAGCGCAAAATCTTTCACATGCGTGGCTGAACCTCTGCTAGAGCGTCCCTATGGAGCAGTAAGCCACTCGCTGAACATTCCACATTTGCTCTATTACGATCTCCACAGACCGCTTTCTTTGCTTCAACTGTTGACCTTTCCTTGAAGCCAATTTAATGTGGTGAGGCTGAGATAACGTGGATCATTTGGACATTGTTAGTGAAAGGCAATTTCGCTGGCCAGCTGTGTTGTATCAGACTCCCTCCTTGTGCCCGAAACCTCCCAACCTTCCGTCTTTCTGCTCTTCTGCCTGAGCTGGGAAATAAACACATTGATACTACACAGTGTGCAGAAGTGAAGAGCAGTTGGTACCTGCAGTATTATCTGACAAGTACTAATGGATACACCATGTGGGAAAGGCAGCCTTGTGAGTGCCTCTGATTTGTCTGATTTAAAAGCGTATTAGTCTGACATGTCAAGGTAGTCGAGGAGGCAGTTTCCTCACACAGGACAAAACATTAGGTATACCTAAACAATCAAAAATCATCTAATTAGCATTAACCACGCCCCCCACTCCCATCCCATCCACTACCATTTTAGCTTTCATCATTTTTTTTAGGTGTTGCTAAACAGTGTGATGCATCTTGAGTTCTCCCTCCCCCACTATAAGATCTTTTGGGCCTCTGTTTGTATCATCCTTAAATGGTGCAATTGCGATGTGCAGCTAGCGTGCTAGCTATGCCTACACTCCAATAAGTCACAGTGAGAAAGGCGCAAGCGCCAGGAGTTCTTTTTTAAGAGCCTGTTTTGACAACCAGTGTATGGACTAGCGCTCCTGGCCGTAATGGCCGCATTAGAGCGCTTCATTGTCGCAGCGACCTGCAGACTTTTAGCAGATATATTTGGGCGTCTCAAACATGTCGTTTTTGTGTAGGCGCACTGTAGACAAAGTAGCATCCAATTTTCCAGGTTGTGATGGTGATTGGTTGATAGTTGGGTGTGGTTTCAGCCCATTCAGCGGCCACGGCCACAGCCTTTGACTACAGAGAGAACGGTTTGATTTTTAACCATTTTGATGCCTCATCTTATATGCTTACTATTTTTTTTTAAATAATCATTCAAATGTAGAAGCGTTGTTAAAAACTCTCTTCTCTATTGTGTGTCAAATTTAGAAGGCATTAATTTTCACGTCACGGATATTTTTAAATCTAAGTAAGTGAATGCAATCTTCCATGTGTAGCTGAAGTAGAGCATATATGTATAAAAAAACAAAAACAAAACAAACAAACATATGCTTGTTTGTTAGTTTGAAACACACAGTGTGACTGTTACTCAATCTCAATCTGCTGATTCCCAGAAAAGGAAACAATGTCCAATTGTTTCCAAGGTTTTCAATCCAATTGTGGAAATCTGCAACAAAATGGAGCAGTGTAGCCATACATGGGGAACCTGGGCCAGCAGTTTTTATAAATGATGTTATGTTGCAATGCGGCCATATGCTCCCTATCCACCAGATAGTCAATGCAACACAAGAATTTGGCTAAAACTCTATCATCCATCCCTCTGCTTTCCGCAAGCACCTCCTCACTGATGTTTGCTCCGAGATAGATAGCTTCATCCTAAATATTGACGGAAGGTAAATTGAGTAAAATATGCATTATTATGGAAAGCTGAAGATTGCTAATGGCAGATCCCATAGAATGTCTAATTGCAAACCGCAAAGTAAAAATCTAAAAGCGACATAAGCAAAAAACTGTACAGTGTTATATAGTTGCAATTTACAAAATAGCACATGGTAAATAAAAGGTTCATAGCAGGCTAAAAACAAGTGTAGCGATCTATCCCTCACTAACTTTTAAATGGGCATTGAGATGAATGAGCTTAGTTTTATTATTTGTGTTTTCCAGTTGTTTGGGGCAGAAAGTTCAAAGGATGTTACACCAAAAGGAGTGTAGACTTAAACAGCTGAAATTGAGTGTGCGTGTATGCATGTTGAACAGAGAGCAAGTATATGGTCGGATCTTACAAGTGTTTCATAAAGAAACATTGAGTTTTATTGCTTGATGACAGTATAGTGTCTTTTATTTTCTTTCAAAAATATTTTATTGCCACAAAGGAGGATATAATTACAATGATACAATATCCTTTAAAAACAAACAAACATATGTGCACAAAAAATGTATCAAAATGCCTAAACCTGCAACAAATGAAAACAAACTGCATATCCGCTTCACCCCAAACCTGATTCCTCCAAACCCTGCCCTACCTTGGCTTTTTTTTCTTTTCTTTTTTCTGGAGAGCTCAGTATTGTTCATTCGGTAATTTTGTCATCATCATTGGTCTCTTTTATTTATTTATTTTTTATTATTTTGTATGTGGGTGAGTATGTGCATGTGCGTGTGTGTGTGTGTGTGCATGTGTGCGTTCGTGAGTGAGTGTGTATTCATTAATTCACTTAAAACCTGTTAAAAAATCCCATACAGTTCACCTAAACCGAATACTTCAGAATCCAGCTAGAGTCGTGAGGTTGTCAGGGGACCCGAGGAAGGATCAAAGAAAAGAAAGGAAAGTGAAATCCAGCACCGATCAGACATTACCTACTACCCACCGGGTTACCAACCAGAGTTTTTCACCAACCCCAGAAACATCTAAATTCCAACAAATTAGGGAGACCTCAAGAGACCAAAGGAGAGACTGAGGAAAGGAAGGAAGGACAGATGAAGCAGAGTGAGATCCACAGACACCAGCCTCCACCAATTCAATGACCAGAGAAAGAAGCAGATTGTGTTTGAGTTTCGATAGATGCCCTACCTTGGCTTGACACAGCATGTTTATCATGAAACATTAGTTATTCACATTTCGAGACGCAAAATAATAAAACAGACCCACAACTAGACGGGCTATAAATTTACGTTTTTGAAGTAAAAATCCATCATTGGCAAAGTGTACTTACTTTTCAAGTTTCAAAGAGAACATAGTGTCCTTAAGCCACAGAGAGACAAAAGGATACTTAGGAGATTTCCAGTGCATTAATAAACAATGTCTTGTCAGTAACGAGGTGAAGATTACCAACCGGAAAGGCTGCAAATTCACCTGCAACATCCAGATAGAAATTAGAAGATAGTTATGAAAAATCCAAGTTCAGCCATTTTGACTCAAAGTCATGTGACCCTGCTAGGGGTCCTCATTGGTTCCTTGGAGGCGGCATTGCTCAATGGTAGAGTAGTCTTCTGCCATCCGTGAGCTTGTGTGTTCGATCCTCACCCCAGGTGACCGTGTCGTAGTGTCCTTGAGCAAGACACTGAACCCCGGTTTGCTCCCAGTGGACCTGGCGGCGCCCTGCATGGCAGCAGTCGAGCACTGGTGTGTGTGAATGGGTGAATGGGAGATTTTGTAAAGCGATTTGGGCACCATATGGTGTAAATAAAGCGCTATATATAAAGCAGTCCATTTATAATTAACTCATTCACAGCCATAAATTCATTAAAAAAAAAGAAAATTAGGGGCGACAACGATTAACATTTTTAATTGTAATTAATCACATGACTTCACTAGTTAACTCACGACTAATCACTAATTTTATAATCTATCTAAATGTACAATAAAAACATTTATAGGTTTTCATACTCTTGTTAACAAAAGTGGAAAAAAATGTTAAACTAATAGAAATAATTTTAATGAATTTTTGACATTTATAGCCGTCAATGGTGGTGAATAAATAAAAAAAGAAGAAGAAAACATTATTAAAAATTTGGGGCGTCAGGCGATTAAAATTTGTAATCATAATTAATCGCATGACTTCCCTATAGTTAAGTCACGATTAATCACAAATTCTAAATCTGTTCTAAATGTACAATAAAAAAAATCTAGATTTTCATACTCTTGTTAACAAAAGTGAAAAAAAAGTTTAACTAATAGAAATAATTGAAATTAATTTTTGACGTCTATAGTATATATCAATGGCAGTGAATGAGTTAAGAACCTTCTAATATGAAACAAAGGTCCCTTCAAATTATAGAACTAAATCTTCCTTCAGATGTGCATAAATGTCATACAGTAGTGGAAGACAGTAAGCAATAGTGGAACAAACATTACTAGTAGTTAGACAGCTGTTATCTTATACTACAGCCTAGTCCAGAGGTGGGCAATCTCAGTCCTCGAGGGCCGGAGTCCTGCAGGTTTTGGAGGTTTCTCACTTCCAACACAAGCTGATTCCAATCAACAGGATGGTTATCAGGCTTCTGCTGATGAGCTGATCATATATCAGCTGTGTTGGACAAGGGCAACATGCAAAACCTGCAGGACTCCGGCCCTCGATGCCCACTTCTGGCCTAGTCCCTTCTCCTCATGGGTTGTCTTGACTATTGAGGTCAAAGGGTGCAATAAGAAATGGACCATAGGATAGATTTAAATTAAATAGGGACGTTCGATATCATTTGTTTTTTAGACTGATACCAGTACGAGTTCTCAACTCTTGAGTAGTCACTGATACTGATACCAAGTACCGATACCACTAGTACTTTTGAAAAAAAGAAACAATGACACATAATTGTAGAGAAAGACCTATATATACTAATATATAATTTTCCCTTAAACCTGCATGAAATTAATGGAAATATTATATTCTTCTCTAAATTATGATTTCTAAAACAGCCACAAGAAGGCAGCCATTGCCGTCGCGAGTACCAATACCTTGATATAAGGATATCGATACCTGGTATCAGCACTTGCCCATCCAAACAATTAATTCTCAAAAAGTTTTCCATACATTATAACATCAATTGTAATCAATTTCTTTGTTTGTGTGGGTTCAAATTTCAGAAGAATAAATCAGCTCACTTAGTCTTCAAGAACTTTTGCTATTTGCTATGTTCTCGCTTCCTCTGTGCCTGTTTCCACTATTGCAGCTTTCACAGTTGACGAACAGTAATGACAGTAACACGTGTGGTATTGTGATGTTTCCCGTTACCAGGACCACATTTCCACCCCTCTTGCTAATTCTGTTCCCTTGGTTTTGGAAACATGATGTCAGCGTCCAAAATGTTTTCACCTTAGCAGAGGGACTCGATGATTGAGTTAAGTAGAAGAGAGTCTGTGATGCACATCGAAAAGGTCACTTTCAATTTTGTGGTCTATTATTTCATCAAATAATGTTGTTATGAGCTACAGTAATTAGGTGGATTATTTTGAATCTATACATAATCCGGAGTCAACTTTTCACTTATTTTTTTGGGGAGGGGGGGTTGTTGTTTGTTTTGCTCACTCCAAAGCTTTGACTAATAAAATGGTTATTTTATACTGAATTGTGCATTATGAAAAAGCATAACTTACATAAGGCTTGTACTGAGAAGGAGAAACCTGATGCATAATGCTCCAATCATTCAAATTCTTGATTTAAATCCATACTTGCGACACATTTTTTAAAAATTGCTTCAGTGTTTAGTTCAAGTACAGTTCAACCTGATATGTGTATGCATTTTAGGATAGCCATTTGTTCAACATACAGCTTGGCGGTTAATCACTGATATGCCATTCTTTTTTTTAACTTGATGTACACTTCACACTTAACTGTTGGCTCGCACTTGTCAGCTAGCCAGATGAAGAGCTAACATCATATTGCTTCAAACTCAAGACTGTGAAAATGTGGAGGTGTTCCAGACACTCATGTATATTGGTTGGAAAAAAACGAAGTACGAATACTTTGCTATTTTACTTTTCAGATATCTGTACTCTCTGACAGCTTATTACATTTACTCCCTACATTCAAAACCGGCTTCTATGCTTTGTTCTCCTTAATTGGTGAAAATAAGCTTGTTATTTTTTTCAACCTCCAACACAATTGATTAATTCAGATGTTGGACTCTTATCGATGGGGAAAAAAAAATCTAGGACAACAGCAACATGGAGGAATGTCAATAAAGAAGCATAAAGCCCATATCTAACTGAGGGGCGAATATTTGCAAGTGTTTGCGAAGGTTTAAAATGTTAATTTCTCTTCAGGGTTCCTTCAAGGTCGCAAGCATTGTCAGGCATTCATCAGACATGTTCCCTAACACTTTTAATGCTTCAAGGAAATTTTGACCATGAAAAACTGTCGTGATGATTAAAACTGTTAGCAAACATCCGCCTGTCCCCATTTTGGCAAGTTATATCGTCGCTGTCCTGTGAAAAACACTTATGTCCATTTCTTTTTTACATTTTTATTTAATTTTTATTTTTTTATTTTTTGGGGGGATGTCTGCATTCAGTTTCATCTCATAAATGTAAAAATGCAAAACAATGACAACAAATTGACAAGAGTTTTTCACAGGACAGCGACGATATACAGTAATTGACAGTAAAAACAGTTTTAAAACAGCTGTATTGTACATGCATGATGATGTCATGCATGTCCCTTGGGACCATCAACAATTTAACACTGTCAAAGCTGCAAGGTGAGCCTCTGTAGATAGTTTGCAGTGTGGCTGACACTGGATGTGAGTCAGTGGACATATAGCTGTGTAGGTCTGACTGAGTTGGACTCAACAGCTCCTTTGTGAATTTTCAAGCAATGTTGTCAACTGGATTCTTTAAATTTCTCGTAAAGGCAGCACGGATCAGACACTTACGGGAACAACTGAGTAATGATGTACAAGGTCGCACACACCCAGCTACTGCTCCTCTAGTGCCAGATCATTTTTTGATCCTTTCCAAGACTTCATCGGACTTGTAACTTCACTCTCCGTTTTGCACATTCCAAATGTTTTCTACATGCTCAAAGGCATTCTGTTGGGAAATAGTGTAATGCAATTCTGTCAGCGATCCGCACACTATGAATCATTGTCTCACATGTGCATATGCTTTTTTTTTAAAACTGCATTGCCACACACGTGAGTCACGGCCAACCTGAGCGCGATTGTTGAAACGCTGATCTAATGAGTGGCAGTAACTATGCATCCGTGTAAACAAACAAGATCTAAAAACTGCTCATTTCAGTAGGCTTAAACTGGGGTTCCCAAAGTTTTCCTTTAAAGGCTTTGACATTCGACCACTTTGACATTCTTTACCTTTAATTTACAGTTCAATGCAGGGTGTCCATAAAGTCAAATTTGGGATTCTTCAGGATATTTTAGCTTTCACTGCAGTGAGCAGTGGGCTACTAAAAAAGTAGCTGTCCCCAGGCTGTAGTTTGGAAATCCCTGGCTGAACCTATCCTATTTGGCTCTTTGTAGATTAGAACATTCTGGCATTTCCTTTAGAAAACAAGACTGTGCTTAGTCTAACATGTAACCAAAAATAGAGGAGAGTCTGAGACCAAAAAAGGTAGTGAAGAGGATCACAGGGGTTGGTGAGAGGGTGATAATAATCTCACCCATGTGAAGTTGTTTATGATGAGCCTGCCGGGATGTAACGGCACCGCATTGGGCCAAAACATAATTTGTTTCCATACTTGACAGACCTCACTACTTTACACAGCCAATGGATGAAACCCATGATATGCTCACTAAAACTTTGATTTAGTCTCTTGTTCATTTAGCATAACAATCACAGAGCGTTGTCAGGATGATTCACAAGTTATTTCACAACACATTCATAAAATGTCTCATATAACATTAAGACACAAAGCCTTCATTTGTGGGAAAGCTTCATAAGCTCGCTTCTAATGATTTAAAACTGTTTTCTCTCCAGCTGTTCAATGTTTCAGTACTTTTCGTTCCGCTAACTAGGAACTGAATGTCAAAATTAACAATTGGGGCCCTATTTTCGTGTCCAGTGCAAGTCTAGTGTGAAATCTAATAATCAATACTGAAACGATTTTCCTTTTCGAGCCTGATATTGATTCATAAAACCACAAATCTATTTTAATATTTCTTTTCGCCATAAATTCATAAGAAAATAGAATTTTAAAAGCCATTTTTTTGGGGTGATATCTTACTGTTTTCTTGAAATTTACTGTTCACATGAATTTAAAAGTATATTCTTACATTTACGAAAGACCTGACTTATTGCACTTTAAGACAATTCAGAATCTTTTAAATTTCTATTTTTATTATTTTTATTACATTATTATTTTTTATTTTATTTATATTGACAAATTATTGAATTTGAATTATGGAAATTATTATCATTATTTTCATCTCATCTTTGCTGATGTCAATATTTGTGAAACATTTAAGTGATTATAACGTGTTACTTTCGTTAATAAACTTAATAATTTCACCAGTTACAGCCTCTGCAAAATTTTATCTGGAATTTAATGTTTGTGGAGTTTTTATCATGTCCTTAAGATTTAAGAAGAATTGATGTTCCTTAACCAATAATGGATTGAACTGAAGTGAATCAATTTGGGTCGGGAAAAAAAAGGTTTAAATCAAATCGAACTGAACTCTTGTGAATCAGAATCAAATCAATTGCGGAAATTACAATCGATACTCAGTCCTACGTAACACCCACTCTAACTGTGCACATGGGATAGGGGAATGGAGCGCAGCCGCCTCCCCCACAATCGAAGCGGCTCCCTTGCTTTGTGTTAAAATCAGGGCGCCGGAAGCACACACACAGTGCTTGATACAGTATATATACAGAAGCAGAAATTTACTCGCTGGGATCCATGCATGAGATTGGTGCACAGAAAGTGCGTTCATACAGGTAAATTGCCAGATCTCCCATTGTGGATGATGTAGTCAGCCGAGCATGTAATGTGGGCAATTGGAGATCACCTTGTATTAGTTATATTTTACGGAAACATTCCCCAAAAAGGCAATTTTCTCCTGCCAAAAAGGCAATTTTCTCCTGACAAAAAACTCCAGAACGCATGATGAGATTTTCTAAATTCTTGATGCATTGCATTCAGGTCGAAGTGACCATTCTATCCCGACTGAGAAGACGCCCTTAGAAATATTGATTCTCTTGTGAATTTGGCTCCCTGTTAGAGAACAGCAATGTGTGCAAAAAGTAATGAAACAGTGAACAGTTGACATTTAAAAGTTTAGAAAAGGTCAAACAAGTTCACCTGTAAAGGTGTATTTTCAGTTTATAGTAAAATGTCACCAAAAAGCCCAACATCCCAAGTAGTGTATGTTGATAGCACAGCATCTCTGCATCAGCACTGGCGGTTGATGATAAAGCCTTTGCACACTTACGGTGCCCACATCGTCACCTCCCTACCAAAACTGAAGCAGTGCCAATCCACTCCTCCGGCTAGCCACCGGTAAATCAATGTGTGGGTGTGAACTGTGACCCATGCTTCACTCAACACACTCTCTTCATCCATCATTACTCCCAGCCCTGTGATTCAGGCCTGCCCAGCAAAGTGCTATGGAGCAGTGGTGTTACAACAGAACACTGACACAAGTGTGTCTGCAAGATGAAGAAGTGGTGTGTTTGGACAATTCAGGCTTCATTTACAAGAGCCTTGCAACACGGAAATGTTCAGGAACAAACACCGGTCATAGACTGTTTGCTGAGGTGTCTGCATTTTGGGAGAGTGCGTGTGTTTTCGCACAGCTTTCCGAACTGTGGGTTTGTCAAAGAAACTGGTTAGAGACCGTTGTAGTATCTGCTTTTATTCGACCCCTTTAAGACCTTTCCACAGTCAGGAGGAAAGAACGTGAACGACAGTTTTCAATTCCCAAAATAAGACTGACTTCACCTGAGATGAGACAGGTACACCCCCTCTCCTCGCCACCCTCTTCACAGGTCTAGACACCCTCAAGTGAGTAATAGTGTTGTTTGACTAACGGTGACAGGGTATAGTCACTTAATGATCTTCCCCGCCCTACCTGCAACACAAATGAAGTACAGATGTTAAGAAAAAAAGTTGCAGCTTCAGAAATAAAAGTTGCTTTTGTTTTCACACTCTTATAAAATCAATGTTGGTTTGAATTGACAGTTCAGTAGCATTTTTACAGGCAGATGATGTAAAGTTGTCCAAATCAATCACAGATCACATCACTATACCAGCTCAGTGGCCGAGTGGTTAGCGTGTCCCCCCTGAGACTGGGAGGTCGTGGGTTCAATTCCCGGCAGGGTCATACCAAAGAGTATAAAAATTGGACCGATTGCCACTCTGCTTAACACTCAGCATTAAGGTTTGGAATTGGGAGGTTAGATTACCACATGATTCCCTAGTGCGGTGCTGCTGCTGCTCACCACTCCCTCAGGGGATGGGTCAAATGCGGAGAACAAATTTCGCCCCACTTAGATGGGTGTGACAATCAGTGGATCTTATCTTATCACATCACAGACCATCTACCAACGCAATTGTTTGTGTCCATGTGTGAACGTAGATACCTCGTAGATAACAGCAAGAAGAATAGGCAAAGAAGGTTCCTAACATTTATGATGTTTTCCCAGACAGTCGTCGTTGTTGATCGACTGTGTATTGTTGTAAGCTCCGTTTGTATGTATTGCTGCTATGTGTGTGCTAAAGTAGCAGTTGTTTGAATGTTTATAGTTAGCATTCCATCTATGCTAATTTCTGTTAGCCAGGCTATGGCGTTTTACATTATATGTTAGCATTAAGCAATAGGACCTTTGTTATACAAAAATACCTGCTTTTGGTTAAACTACTGACTGGCTTGGTGGCTATTTCTTGGTGGTTACTTTTGACCCAGCAGTTTTAAGAGTGTAGAGACAATTACGGTCAAAGTCAATTACGTGACGTGAAAAACAAGACAGAAACATTTTTCTTATTTTGCAAGAGTTACAATGGGTGTATTCAAACGATTCCAAATGCAGCGAATATATCCCAAAGGAATGTGATCGTTTCTTCTGTCTACATTGGTTTCATTTACTCTGTGGTCCAGCTGTGGTCAGTGTGTGCCAAGCAAAGGTTAAACAACCAGCACATGGCGTATAATGGAACACGGTTTCTTTTCAAGAGCCCTTTTGCTGCCCGTGGTGCAACAAAACCACTAACACATGTTTTGAATCAATAGGGTCATGCTTACAAGTTGTCCATATCCTTAGTGTGATCTCACACAAATTACAGTCCAAATTGGACGTATTCTTGTTTTGAAGAATGAGCTGTCAGTAGGACACCTTTTCTGGTCCAACACTATAAATTGTTCCAAATAAAAGAAGGACCTACATGGTTGCACGGTTTACATGGCCAGACATGACCACAGGAAAAAAACACAACAGTGGTGCCATTAGATACGAGTTCGTTTTTTTCTGTGCCCACACTCATAACTAAAAACACTTACATCTCAAATTGTATTTCCCTATTGAAATGAATGAAAATGCCATTAATCCGTTCCAATTTCTCCCCAAAAACGGAAACATTCTCTGATATTGGACTTTGTAAAAACATGCACTAACAAAAAACAAATAAATGAGAAAATAAAGAATCAAACAATTTTTTAAAACCACATTTTTACATTAAAGCTGCAATATGGAACTTTTTCCCCCCAAAAATGACTTTACAGTAAGCTTTTTATTTGACTATTTATGACTGAAACGCCTTCTAATTAGTAGATGAACACCTTAGCTGTTCACAATGGCTACTCCTGAGAGACTCTGGCCAATAGTTTTCAGACTGGATTCGGGTTCGAATTTCCCGTGCCCTGTCTGCGGATGTGACGTAATGTGCGTGGTGTGTATGTGAAGAACGGTATGTGCAGTTTCATTTTTCGTCAGCAGGTGGCAGTAGCGATTCGAAATGGAATATTCTAGGTTCAGTAGCTTTAATTCTATGGACATTGTGCTGTTCCTTCCAGTGTGCACACTTTGGCCTCTTGGGGGCAGCATAATACAGAAGTTTCACAACTTTATTACATTCTCTTTTAATATCTTTGTGTATTTATATTTGACTAGTCAGTGCTATTTGTGTGCATAAAATATTTTTTATTGTACTTTTTTCAGGGCAGTAATGGTAACTAATCCCATTTCAATGGGGAAATTGATTTGCTGTCAGAGCAAATTGAGTTACCACCACTGTACATTTGAAGGCTAACAGTTGTATATCAAGAACTTTGACCTTCTGTTTGCTTTGTCCTCACCACAAAGCTAGAGAATAAAAAGAGGATGCAAGTTTGAAAAGTGCTGATTGGACTCCCCATCATCTGCTGTCACTTCCAAAATGGCCCAACCCAATCAGATTTCCATGGTAACGTGGCATTGTAGCACAGTGTTGTGGAATCTTTGGGAAAGCGCTTCATCAGAGCGCTGGTGCGGAGACCTCTAGCCTTTGTCGTCAGTCAGCACACAAACAGATGCTCTTCACATCCTGCGCCCAAAGTCCAGACTGCGTCAAACGAAAGAGATGACAAGGAGCAGCGAGAATGCTGACCACCTCAAAATAGGTTTCTCAACCTCATAAATATTCACCATGTTCTTAGGCCTTAGAATGCCTGCGGTCCATGCTCTAGTACTCTCTATATCATCACTATTAAGACAATTAAGTGCACGTAGAATGACTGTGTCTTACTAGTATCATTTTATTCTACTACTAGTGCCACTTTCTGAGCTCTTAGCTACTAATTTTGCCACACTAGTAACAGTACCTTAAGGTCCATGTACTAGTACACTCTTCCTCCTCACTACTAAGATTACTAACACCATTTAGTGCAGAAGTATGAGTCAATGTACTAGTAAAAAAAATGTCACTACTAGTGCCACTTGTGACTTACTAGTACGTGATTAAACCTTTGCCTACGTGTAGGTCAACTAAATGCTACAAGGGAAGGTATATTGTATATATATATATAACTGCATGCTAGCACTAGTGACATAAAATGTACTTGTCTATCTAATCTAGCATTTTCCTAGTAGTACTAGAAGGGCAAAGATTTCAACCAATATGCATTTTTCCTAACTATAACATACTAGTACTAGTACATTGACCACAAAAATGCTCAAAGGGCTTTCCATAAAGCCCTTTGACTATTTCCACTACTGCCTTCCTCTACACACTGGTAGTGGAAAACAACAACAAAATACATTAGTAGTACAACACAGTCATTCAACTAGTGCACCTACTAGTGCGCTGAACCTTGAGCTGGTTTTAAAGGGTATCAAATAAATGTGCCAATGGCTTTCCATAATGCTACATCATCATTTGTAGTTTTACTGTATTTAAATAATTTGACATAATTTAATTTACATATTTACATAATTTTACATGATTTATCATAATTACACAGACCACTTAGATTCTCCTGAATTTTAATCATTCAGCTTATGCAAACTTTTGGCCTACTATTTGCACATTCATCGGAACAGTTTGGGGAAGGTTCCTTCCTGACTGAACTTGTCCAAGTGCACAAAGAAAAGTCTCTCCACAAAATGTTGACTATTTGGGCACGATGTGGACATTTCACTGAGTTTGCTCCTTTTTGTGAGATTCTGTATTTGTCACAAAATGAGTCACTGCAACTGTTATACTGTATGTTTTACTTGTTTGACAGGCCACCATTTGTTTTATGTTAGCTAAAGGAATGCGGCCTCCACCATCTTCAGTCATTATATCTTATCCTCCTATATGCTTTATGGCCATGAAACGAATATTGCAGGCAAAATTGATTCCAACCTTTTGCAAAAGCTGCCAACATTCTGTGCTATGTAATAAATAGAGAGAATATATGAGTAGACGGTAACAAAAAAAAAAGAAGCTCTCTGACTGTCTGATGAGATTTTTCCCATCACTTTCAATGAGTTTAAACAAAAATCACAGAGAAAAACACCCGCCTGGGCATCATTTTCATTAGAGTATGAATTTCAGGAGTAAGTTAAACAGCACAGGCTACACAGCAAGCATTGCAGAGAAACCTTGTGATATAAACCAGGCGGCCTTCCAGATGTTTTAACAAAAGACTCGGTAAATCTGATACTGAGACTTCCCAGCCCAGGAATTCACATCATGCCCCCAAACGCACCATTCTTGTCAACTTTGTGCGCACAAATATTTACATGTTCTTTTACACCCACTCCTTTCCAATTCTGCACAAGTGCACATTTCAACAAGTTCTATAAATATTAAGTTTTTGAAATATTAATGTATCGAGCTTTAACTTTGAAGTTTCTGTGTTTTGAACTTGTTGTTAACCACTAAATTATTAAATAATGTCACTAGTTGTACTATTAGCGCTCTGTTGTCAACTCGTGTTCTGCAAGAATTAATTTTAATGAGAAGTTTTGTTTCTAAATAAAGATGACTTGACTTGACTTTCTTTATTAGTATTTGTATTACAAAGCACTGACTGATAATTAAAACCCTGTACTGGATGCGTGCGTCCAGTCCAGTTCAGTGGAACACTAAAACTGACCAAGGCGAGGCATGTGGGCATAAACGCCTCTGACAAACTTTTGCCAGCCGCTGTGGTTTTGAATGTCGAATTGTTAAAACAATTTCCGAGAGGAAATGATGGAAGCGTTGCCGCTGAGTGATGAGTCAACTGGCAGTCTGAGGACAAGTCATGTTTGTTTGTCTCTGACCTCCCGTCATGGCTGCCAGGCGGCTGTTTGGACTGCAACACGACTCAGCAGGAAGTCTGAGGGGGTGTGTCTGTCTGTCTTCCTCGGTCATCAACACACAATTACGTGAAATAAAAGGAAAATTATAGAAACCTGACAAATCTACTTTTAAAAGTAATTTTATGTTATTACCGGTAATTTGTTTGCCATTTTCATGAGAAAAAAAATCACTACTTTCCCTACTCATACTTTCAATGAGTAATTTCACAATATCAACAAATAATCAGTGTTTGGAAAGTTTACAATTTGATTATACAGTCGCGACTGCTTTGATTGTTTTTGACAGTTTTATATTAAAGCACGGGTCTTTGCACAGCTGGTGCACAGCAGAATGTTTTCATCGGGTTTTATGGTCTGGCTGCGATAAGACAAAGTATAACTAAACCGGGTAGAAATGCAAACACAACATTTGTGACAAATCTAATCTTAATTTTTAATGATAACGCATATACTGAATTAAGATGTATTGTTGCTTAAATTAATCAAAATTGCTAATATTAATAAAAACTTGTTTTATTGTTTACCGTTATAGTTATGAATGATAAACTAAATCAATAAAATAACACTTTTGTCGCTATTAATTATTATGAATGAATCATTCTAACCTGTGAGACACTTTCTGCCTGCAGAACATTTTTTATTGCACAGTTTCCATCTACTCAATTTGGGCGCTCCCAGCATGCTTTGCGGTACTGGGGATTAAAATGGTGTTTTAAATGCATGTTCTGTGTTCATTATTCTGTTAGTTAGTCTCCAGTTGTTGTGTTGGTTATTTTGGGTGTTTTTCTAGTTTATTGTCGCATATGTGATTTAATTTTGCCGTGACACCGTGATTGTAAATGACATGGGAAAGAATTACTTTCCTGCATTGGGTAATTTGTTGGCGAAGTAACGAAATCTTCTACTTGCAAAAATTAAGGTGTTCACTGGTCATCACTGTCTCATGAGCGCTACAATATATTTGTTCAACCTCTGCAGTTGGCAACATGATGTAAAATAGGAAATAGCAGTAAAGAACTGTGGGTGAAATCTTGATTACTTGAAATCTGCAAGTGTTAAAAGGCAGAATAAAACTGTGACAACAGTTACATAAAATCCTCTATTTCCTTATCACTAATTGAGCTTTTTTTTTCTGTTTGTTCACAAGATTTACAAAGCTATGGAAATAACTCATTGTTTTGATAGCATGTCCAGTGATTTTTATTTTCTTCCCATTATTATCACTAGTATGCAAGTAGATTAGTGAATATTTTCCTATTATGCCAAGTTATACAATGACTTTTGTATATAATTCACAGTAAAAATAAATAAATCAAATAAAAACAATAAAATAAATCAAATATATATTTTTTTACTATTAGAGTCTGTACTTTAAAAATACTTAAAATATATATATTTATACACAGGAGTCGAAGTACTCTTAACTTCTTTTCTTTTTTTTGCTTGTACATGTGAGTACGTTGGCCACAGCTGGTAGTCTTTGTTTTCCTGAGAGGGGAGTGTCAACAGCCACCACAATTGAAGCCCCGCAGGCAACCCCCTCCTCCTTCTGTTGGCCAGCATGCAGGCTGCATCCCAGTAGTGCAACCAGCCCTTATAAGCTCTGCTCTTCAGTCTCCTCAGCCTTGCGCACCGGCTGCACGGCAGTGGGTGAAAACTGATACAATCTGAGTTTCGTTCTTTCTTTAGGGAGGGGAATTGCACTTCTTTTCACTTTCGGTCGTCTTTCTTTTTGTGCGTAAAATGTCTGTTGTCCCACTCACGAGGGTTCTGGTGGCGGTGTGCGTGTGCAGCGTTGTGGTCAACGGCGTGCCAAAGACTAAAAGACAGGGTGGCCAGTATCAGATGTATCCCGATTTCCACGACACAGAGGCTGTCAGTGCAGGTTTGTGCATGCATTTATTTACTATAACTTTATTCCAGGAACTTTTTTGCCCTGACTTTTCGTTGTGGGTTTATTATTTTTATAGTGACGTTGATTAGTCACTGTTTTGATTTGATGATGTTTTACTTCCATATGCACTGTATTTATTTATATATCCTGTCTTTACAATTATAATAATGCTACATTCAATTGGCAGTGTCATTTCGGGAAAACTATTAGTTTGATACAGAATATTTATTATTGTCCAACTATTAATGCAAAAGTTGTCCTCCTATTGTAATAAATATTCAAACAAGCCATTAGAGCCTTGCTATCCTATATGTTACTAGTGAGGCAAAACTACTAAAGTGCATTTGCTGCTACTAGTAGACTCCTGGAGGCTATTAGTATGACGTACATGCTTACTAGTTGGGCCTAATGTTGTTAGTAATTCTGCACAGTAGTTGATTAGTCAAATTTTATTGCATACTAGTAGGCCAAAAGTGGCACTAGTAGTGAAAAAAACCCATTACTTATAAGACAGTCGTTCTGAGTGTGCTTTAATTGCCTCACTAGTTCAGGGGGGGTACTAGTACATGGACTTTAAAACCCCTGGGCGTTATTTTATTTTGAAATGGCTTGGTCAGAACCAACAAAAAGCCAAAAAATGGTCAAATAACGCCCAGGGGTTAAGTTGAATGGCTTTCTATTTGTGTCCTGTTGCAAACTACAATCACAAAACAAACATGTTTAAATGAATCCCTTTCTGATGGTGTGATACGGATTGAACATTGTTTTCTTGATTGTTCACCTAATGATTTGTTTTTATGATCTCTACTCTAGTTGGCTGTGAGGAAAACGGTCGCTCATTCAGAGTGAACGAGCAGTGGGAGAAACCTTACCGGGGCAGCATACTGTTATGCACCTGCAATGGAGCACAAGGCATCAAATGTAAAACTAAGCCTGACGGTCAGTGAGAGTTTATTTATTTATTTTTATTACTCTCATTATAATGTTATTTGACTTAAGCAAGCAAACAGTTTATTCCAGCCCCTCTGAGTATTGTATTGTTATTATGTTGTGCTTCCTTTGTACCTTTATTAGTGGAGGAGTCTTGTTATGATAAGTACAATGACCGGACATACCGAGTTGGTGAAACTTACGAGAGACCAAAGGAGGGAATGATGTGGGACTGCACTTGCATTGGATCTGGTCGGGGCAAGATCAGCTGCACCATCGCAAGTGAGTTACCTAAAATATGCTGGAGACTTTTATTTGATCAATACTTGCGCTGACATATTTCATCACACAAATGTTTGTTAGCTTAATGCTAATGGCCATAGACAAGCTAATGGAGACTGCTAGTACGAACATTTAATGCGACATGCGTTATAGATGTTCTGGTAGTCATAAACCTTCAAACATCTGCTCCTTTTGCGGAGCATCAACATACAAGCAGGGTGACAGCAATAATCCCTGGCAGATTATTCTCTCTACTATCTGAAAGAACCTATCATGTCATTCATAGATCGTTGCCATGAAGGCGGAAGGTCTTACAAAATTGGGGACACCTGGCAGAGGCCTCATGATACTGCCGACTACATGCTGGAGTGTGTGTGTCTTGGAAATGGCAAAGGAGAGTGGACCTGCAAGCCTGTGGGTGGGTATCTTTTACTACAGTAAATAAACATGTTTTCACAGGTTGCACAGGTCAGCTTGCAAAGTGAATGAAGCCTCATTCACCAACTCAAAGACCAACTTGTGTTTAATATCGCTGTAAATATTCAACGAACCAGTCAAACAAAGCATGTGTAACACAGCACGTCTCCTCTGCTCATCTCACTATTATCCACATGCGCTTGCTGGAAAACGTGATGGTTTGGATTTTCTGGCCAAGTCTCGCAAGCCTAAAATATGGATTTGACTAAATAAAGACATTTAAACATTGATCCACTAGTCCTGATATCGATCTTGTGGCCCATGAACTGTGCTCTCTGAGCGTACTAGTACATGGACCACAAGCTAGAAATCAAAGATAGCAAATAAATGCTGAAACAGCTTTTCATGCCTGCTTGCTTTTCTACCCAGCTGAGCGTTGCTACGACAACAATGCTGCCTCGTCATATGTGGTTGGGGAAACGTGGGAGAAACCCTACCAAGGCTGGATGATGCTGGATTGTACTTGCCTGGGTGAAGGAAATGGACGTATCACATGCACCTCAAGGAGTAAGTAGAAACACACACAAGTTCGTTTTACTATCTTTGTGGGGCCATCTCATTGACATATTGCATTTCCTAGCCTCTTCTCCTAACCCCAACCATCAAAAATTATTGCCTACTTCTATTCCTTACCCTAACCTCAACCAACACCCAATTCAAACCTAAACTCTAAAACCAAGTCATGACTCTCAAAAAGAGGTCTAAACGTGTGGGGCCCAGCAAAATAGCCCCACTTGGACGGGTGGGCCCCACAACTCTGTGAAATCCTGATATATTGGCCCTACCATGTAACAAAAACAAGAACACACACACACACATACGCTTTGGTCATGTTTTTGTTGTAGCTGGTTCTGACTACTCTGGCTCTCCGTCCAGACCGTTGCAATGACCAGGACACCAGAACGTCCTACCGCATTGGAGACACATGGTCAAAGAATGACGCCAATGGGCACACGCTGCAGTGCTTGTGTTTGGGAAACGGTCGTGGAGAATGGAAGTGTGAGCGTCACAACGCAGGCCAAGGTGAGAAAGGAAACCCAACGGACTTCGCTTAGGTACCCGCGTTACCAGCTTCTCACACTTTCAATTACGCTGGTCTTCAACAGGCACAAGTTCAGTGGTGGTGAGCCCCCTCCACCCTCAGCTGCAACCAGAGACTCCCATTGAAGGAACCTGTCGCACCGACTCTGGAGCCACCTACCACGACGGACAGCGTTGGATCAGAAACCAGGGCAGCAAGCAGATGCTCTGCACATGTCTGGGCAATGGGGTCAGCTGTCAGGAGTGGGGTGAGTAGAATAGACAAGATTCTCTCCTTTATTTGGGAAAGATGAGTGTGTGCAGGGGATCAAAAAAATGTAGAAATAGATTAAATGTAGACATAATTAACACATAATCGGTGCTCTGCATATTTCGTGGGAAAAATGTTGATTTAAAAAAAGGCTTTTTTATTAAGCGATTAATTGTGATTAATCAAAATTCAAAGATCTGATTAATCTGATGAAAAAATGTAATCGTTTAACAGCTCTAGTTATCAAGCAAAATCCAGACGTGTTTATCCATCTCATGGGGCGGCCATTTTGCCACTTACTGTCGACTGAAGATGACGTCACAGTTGCTCAGGGCTCAGGCAACAACCAATCACAGCTCACCTGTTTTCTGAAGCTGAGCTGTGATTGGTTGTTATCTGAGACCTGAGCAACTGTGAGTCAGTTTCCCTCCACAGCAAGTGGCAAAATGGCCGCCTAACACTGATGAAAATTCCTGGATATCGCTGCTTAACTCATATTCCACCAACACTATACTAACCAGAATACCGTATTTAGACTAGTGGGGCTGCATAGAACATATCATTGTCAAGAATTATTATTATTTGGGTTGACTTAAGTAAAAGTAAAGGTAAATGAGAAAAGTAAAAATAGTAAAACTGTTGCATGATGTTTTTCACATGGAGGATTTTTAGCTTCATGGATGTTTTAAAATCCTCAATTAAAAGCAAATTGGCGTTCTTGATATGTCCAGAGGCCCGGAACCAGGTGTATAGTGGCAATTCCAACGGCCAGCCCTGTGTATTCCCATTTGTTTCCATGGGGAAGACCTACTACTCGTGCACCACGGATGGACGCACAGATGGGCAATTGTGGTGTTCCACAACCTCAGACTATGAGCGCGACCAGCAGTACTCTTTCTGTACTGAGAAGAATGGTAAGAAGAATGGAAGATGCCATTCGCAATATGTTTTGACTTATTTTGAGCTGTTTTTATGATGTAGACTCTGTAGACAAAACACAAACATGTTTTTCCGCCTATTACCATGCAGCCATCGTGGCCACACGAGGAGGCAACTCCAATGGCGCCCTTTGCCACTTCCCCTACCTGTACAGCGGCCGCAACTACACCGACTGCACGTCTGATGGCCGTCGTGATAGCATGAAGTGGTGCGGAACCACATACAACTACGACACCGATCAACACTTCGGATTCTGCCCCATGGCTGGTGAGTGTGTGAGGTCCACTTTCGAGAACAATGAAGGATATGATTTAATACAAGCTTGCATGCAAGGAGACAGTTCAAATATAACCTCACCAGTATGGCTACTGCCTATTTTTTCTTAGGCAAGGACACTTATGATCAGGCAGTTATCATGTGCCATATGTAAATGATAGAACCAAAAAGTACAACTTGACATAAATAGTGTATTATTAATTTAAAAATCCCAAACCATTATGGATGTTTCATTACATTCACACAGCTAAAATGCTTCAAAAAAAAAAGAGAAAGAAAGATGCCAAAGACAAACAGCCAGCATTGAGCCCACAGGGTTAATTCTTTGGTGTAGACAATCAAGGTGAGTGAAATCCAGTAATTGATGTGGAGCCATTTTATGTGTTATTGAGTAACTGGCATCCACTACACTGGACAGATTTGAACTCAAACAAAAACAAATCAATACCCACAAGCACGAGTACATACTGTGGAGACACGTAGCAAAGGGTACTGTTTGTTCTTTTCCCGTAGCACAAGAGGAGGTGTGCACAACAAACGATGGAGCCATGCACCGCGTTGGCGACAAATGGGACAAACGCCACGACGTCATGGGTCACATGATGGAGTGCACATGCCTCGGCAATGGTCGAGGGGAGTGGAATTGTCTCGCTTACTCACAGCTGCGAGGTGAGAGATGTCACACAAGATGTCATGAAACTCGCAAGCTACTGTATGTCATCTGTCAGCAGGGTGTGTTACTCTCTCACCTTTGCGTGTTCAGATCAGTGTATTGTGGAGGGCTTGACCTATGATGTCAACCAGGAGTTCTCCAAGCGCCACGATGAGGGCTACATGATGAACTGTACCTGCTATGGACAGGGACGTGGACGCTGGAAGTGTGATGCTATTGGTAAGTTCTTTGGCCATGGTGGAACAAAGTCGCATATGTGTTGGCCATAAGTTATTCTGAAGTCTTAAAGTGCCTTTAAAATGAATAAATGCCTTCGTCTGGCATATTTTTTATGCCTACACATCCTAATGTGTTCGAGCCACGAAAATATATCCACTTAAAACCTCCAATGGCTGGAATATATCCCACTGGATTGATATTAGGCATTCCACGCCACAAGGAGAGGTGCTAGCCACCAGCTAGCTCACAAGCTAACGAGCGTCCTGTGTTCTTCTAGGCCAGCGGGCGGCTAGAGGGCTCATCTGCGGTGTCACTGAATCATTTGAGAACTTGAATAAACAGATGCAGATCTTCTGTAAATTTTGGCACCCAGGGAAGATACATTTTGGGGGTGTAGGCATAGCTAGCTAGCTAGCTAATTGCATGCTGTAGCCTGTAGTGATAGAAATGAGCCTAATATTTAACTCACAATTTCTCCGAATAACAATTGATTTGTACAAAGTCGTTCAAGTCATTACGTAGTGAGGGCCCAATCCAAAGTATATCACTGGGCACCATTTTAGTGACGTTCACAAGAAATCACGAATACTGAAATGCAGTTTGCACGTTATGTACACCATTCAGGACTACATATTGTCACTTCTATGTGAAAACACTTATGTCCTTCCCCCCCCCCTTTTTTTTTTCTTTTTTAGATTTTTATGCTTTTGAGATGTCTGCATTCAGTTTCCCCCCTAAAATAAATGTAAAAAATGACAAAAATTAACATAAGTGTTTTTCCACAATAGGTAGTTCTCTCAACATGTGTCTTTATGTTTTCAGTAATTATTTTCAAATATGTATGTTCTATTTCAAAAACAAATCTCTGAATTAACTTTACAGGGTCTTTATGGCTTGGTTGATATGAACTTCTATCTGTTTTTTTAATTTTTTTTTTTACTAAATTAGCATTGAATCACAGTAGAGGTGACAACCTAAAGATTCAGGTTAAACATAATAAATTGGACGAAAAGAAGAAAGTTTTCAGTAAGAGGGTAACATACCATTTTTGTATAAATCTGTCCAAACAAATTCATTTAACATACAGCCATTAATGTCCAAATTAAGCCCAATAAGCCAGTTTCCTCCACGGTGTCATGTGATTATAGTGTTACAAGGTCTCAGGTGTGAATGCTGGGCAGATGTATACTCTGTTTTTAGCTAGTTAAGCAACCACCCGTCATTCTCGTTTCATATAACAGATCAGTGTCAGGAGCCACAGACCAGGGCGTTCTATCAAATTGGAGAGTCATGGGACAAAGTCATCCATGGCATCCAATATCGCTGTTATTGCTATGGCAACGGGATTGGAGAAATGAGATGTGAGCCCCAGCAAAATTATCAAGGTGAGAAACATTTATGTATTACGGACATATCCTACTCCTCCTCATCAACCTCACCCACTGCCTGAGTTAAACAAGAAAAAAAAATTGTGCAATGTAGCTCTCATTCTAAAGTTGCACCAGGCCAATGTTTTTGTAGAAGTCAGACCAAATGAAAGAGAGATACATGCCAACAAATGTGGGCAGATAAATGGTGAGTGGTAAGCATCGTACTCAAGTGTTATGTCACACTGTGAGAAAGTTTGTGAGCTGGTGCTTCGGTTGTGCCAAAGTGCCACAGAAGCCATCTTTCACCCACGCAAACCCACAGCTACTATAACACCGTCGTGCTAACGTAGAGGACGTCGCCGTCAGCTTCTTCTTTCTCTCATCGAGTCTCACTGCAACTTTCCAGGTGGCCACAGGCCAGTCCAAGTCATCATCACGGAGGCGGGCAAACAGCCGGACTCGCACCCCATCCAGTGGAACCCCCCCTCATCTGTTCAGATCACGCAGTACATCCTCAAATGGAAGATTGTGAGTCAGGATTTTGTCTTTCTGTCCCTTACTGATAATTATGATTTGTCATTTTGCTCTTCCAAAGCCATCCTACTTCTTCCATTTGTCTTTTGTCAGCTTTGTTATCATTATTATTTTTTAAAAGGTGGTCGTCATTCATCTCACCTGCCTGTTCTATCTAGAAAAATTCCCGCAGCCCCTGGAAGGAGGTAGTCGTTCCCGGTCAACTCAACTCCTACACCATCTCCGGCCTGCGTCCAGGGGTCACCTATGAGGGTCAGCTGATCAGTATCTTGCGCTACGGACAACGTGAGGTCACACGGTTCGATTTCACCACCACGCATGGTTCTTGTGAGTAAACCTACAAGTTTTTTTCCAAATATTGTCTTGATATCAACTCACACCTGCACATTCAACTACAAAGTTATGTCAAAAGTGATGCCTTTGATAGTTGAAGTGAGGTAGATTATACAAAGATGAGTTATACAGTGCACATATCAATCAGCCAAAGGCAACCAAAATATTAGAATCTCTCAGAATGAGGCAGTGTACTGCATTTCTCCACAACTGTAAACATAATCGTGAGTAATCAACACCATGTTAAATAAATATCTTCATTATCTGTATTATTGTCTTTTTTAAAGGGGATGTCAACTCCCCCCAAATTTCTTGACAGTAATATGTTCCATGCAGCCCCACTAGTCTAAATACAGTATTCTGGTTAATATTGTGTAAAATATGAGTTTAAGCAGCAAAATCCAGCAGTTTTTATCAATATTAGAAGGCGGCCATTTTGCCACTTGCTGTCGAGTGAAAATGACATCACAGTTGCTCAGGTCTCAGGTAGCAACCAATCACAGCTCAGCTTCAGAAAACAGGTGAGTTGCGATTGCGTCTTTTTAATGGGTCAGCATTTCGTAAAGGACATAAAAACTAACAAAAACGTGCACAAACTTTTGAAGTCGAATACTTTTGGGCTACATTTTGTACTAGCTCGACTGTTGCTCAACGTAATGGTCATGAAAATAAATGACAACCAATCACAGCTCAGCTTCACAAAACAGGTGAGCTGTGATTAGTTGTTGCCTGAGCCCTGAGCAACTGTGATGTCATCTTCAGTCGACAGCAAGTGGCAAAATGGCCGCCCCCTGAAATGGCTAAAAATGGCTGCATTTTGCTGCGTAACTCATATTGCACAAATGTAATATTAATCAGAATGTCATGTTTAAACTAGTGAGGTCACATATAACATATTATTGTCAAGAAAAGTTTAACTGTTTTAGTACTATTATCATAGCAGTCCGCCTGTTTTTATTGTTTTTAGGGGGGGTTCTCTCGACGTAAAGCTCCGCTCCTCCGCTTTTAGTCCTCTCATTTCAACGCACTAGTAAAATGACTAAGGCGTGAGCCACTAGAGGAATGACTATGTTTTACAATATATATTTTTTCCACTTCTAGTGCCCTTCTGGTTAACAATTAAACCTGACTAGTAAACTTCTGTGCTGTACTAGTAACACTAGGCATGTGTCACAGACTAGTAGCCTATAAGACCCCACTCGTTGCACACAAATGTCAACTACTGCACAGTTTTGCCTCACTGGTAACATGTAACAGTCCTATTTGATTTCAGAAATAACATAAACTAGTGGAGAGAAGTAATGCAAACGTAGTAGTAGTGAAATACTAGGAAGACAGTCATCCTACTAGTGCACTGAATTATCTTACTCAGTGAGGAAAAAGTGTACAAATGGACAACAAGTATATTGCATAAATCATCCTACAAACATCTCTATGGACACCTTGAACAATCATATGGGTAATTATTTACAGTAGAATGACTAGTATGGTCTAGTTAAATAAAAAGTACCATTTATTTTACTACCACCTTCCGCTACTGTATGACACTGTCTGCACATGAGAAGTTAGGTAACAAAATGACATCCCTCCACCTTTGAAGTGGAAACCTCCGAGGGAGAGACGAACAAGCCTCCACCGCTGGTTGACACCTCGGAATCCGTGACGGAAATCACCTCAAACAGCTTCGTCGTGTCCTGGACTTCGGCCTCAGCCACCATCTCCGGCTTCAGGGTGGAGTATGAGCTCAGTGAGGAGGGTGCACAGCGACAAGTCTTGGGTAAATACATAGAACGGTGCTGTGTAATTGTAGACCCGAGTGCAGATGTGTTCATCCCGTCACTTGATGTTATCTGTTTCAGACTTACCTCGAACATCCTCTTCTGTCACCATCGGTAACCTTCTGCCAGGGCGCAGGTACAACGTTAACGTCTATGAGCTTCCAGATGATGGCGATGCCACGCTCATCCTGTCAACATCGCAGATAACAGGTAAAAACAAGAGTGACTTTTTTCATGTCTAGCAGGACAGAAAGGTAATCTTTTTTAACGAGACATTAGTTGATATGATTGGCCCATAGGAAATCATGAAAACAGAAATAAATCAGATCCCTGTCTTGAATAGTGAAAATCCCTTCTAAAACAAAGTTCTCACATTTTTCATTATTCCACATTTTTCTGACAACATTACCAAATTAATACAGACATTTTGCCTCCTCATTCCCCATTTCTTGACCGATTCAAAGCATTCCAGCTTGAAACTGTTACGCTTATTTAGGACATGAAAAGGCACATCAAAAGCATTCTCCAAATCCTCCGATTTTCAGAATTAAATTTACAAATGAAGAGATTTTACATATTTACCTCCTCCTTGCACATTTCTTGACCGATTGCAACTATTCCAACTTCAAAATATTCAGTTCATTCAAGACATCAACAGAATTATTTACAACCCAGAATTTCCCGATTTTCACTCAAACAAATCTGTAATTGAAGGACATTTACATACATATTTACTGTACCTCATCATCCCATGTTTCTCGACCCATTCAAACTACTCCAACTTCAAGTTTCACATTGTTGCACATCACTACTGTAAGTTAATTATAATTAGCTACTAAAAAAACAACAAAAATAAAACCCTGTATACCTTAACTTTCATAAAACATAACATTTGGGTCTCTTTTTTTTCTTTCACTGTCTCACTGCTCTCCTTGCTAAGTTCTGTCCTTCTTTTGGAAAAAAAAGTTCTAAATAAAATTGATAAATAATGTTCAAATAATGCTTTCTTTTTCCCAGCTCCTGACACTCCTGCTCAGCATGCTATCGATGATGTGGGAGAGACGTCGATCCGCATCAGATGGTCCAGACCCCAAGCTCCTATTACTGGTAATAATCAATTTCTCATTTTATGTGTGGTAAGTGGTAGAATATATCCAATAAATTTCCAGAAAGTTTATGGTAATTTTCATGGGAAGTTAAGATAGGGAGTTTACTCCCAAAAACGTATAAATAAGTTTTATTTTAAATGTTTTAAGTCTCCCAAAGACGTATTTATATGTTTCTTTATGTGTTTTTTTTAAAATGCTAGAGCATACATAAGGCTTTGATGCTGCCTCTCAACTGCACAGAACGGTTGAAGAAATGATAGTTATTTAAAAAAAAAAAAAAAAAAACGGCCAGCAGGTGGCAGCAGAGTATAAGAGATCAACCAGGGCCATATTGCAAAAAGCTCTTTTCTCCACTGTTTTAAACAGATTTGTGGATAATGATGAAACTTAGCTGAAATCGAATGCTAATTGCTGCAAAACAAAAACAGATTATCTTTATTTTAGTACGTTCCATGTTTGTATAGCAATAGAACACAATATTCTGTGGGCCTTGCAAAATCAGTCAAAATACAGTAAAACAACCAGGAGTGAAGGGGATTGCTTCAGTGAAAATGGCTGGGAGTGAATGAGTAAAGTGTCAACCTTCAATTCATTAAATTCATGTTTTAGTCCCATGAAATTCTGTTACTCCCCTGTGGAATTTTGCAACCCCGGTGTTAGGATATCAAAAAGTCATCCATGCGTCTGCATCTGCGTGCAACCAGGGTACCGTGTGGTTTACACGCCTTCCGTGGAGGGCAGCAGCACAGAGCTGAACCTGCCCGACTCGGAGACCTCAGTGACCCTGGTTGACCTTCTCCCGGGTGTGCTGTACAACATCAGCATCTTTGCCGTGGAAGAGAATCAGGAGAGTGAGCCAGTTTTTGTCCAGGTCCATACGGCTGGATCTTCTCAACCAGGTATGTTTAACGAACCATGATGTAAGCTGTCGTGATGGTTTTTTTTGAATGATCTTAGCACATCGCGGCCCCAGGATGACCTCTGTGTGATTCATGGTGGTTTTCGGAAAATGCGTAGATTAGGAGAAAAGAATGTGCACACAACCAACAGGCACAAAGAAACACTCTCTATCAGTCCTTATCACATCTGCAGCTGGATTATTGACTTGTCAGGCTAGAAAATGTTTATTTAGACTTTCAAAAGTAAAACCAGATGTAGGGAATAGTTTAGTTTAAGAACATTTCTCTTCTGTCGTCTGTTTAACTGTAACATTTTATCTTGTGAATTTCTAAATGTTCTGCCACATCACAAACACTTATTCAATACTCTACTGGTATTAGAAAGAGCTTACTAGTAAATGGATCATGAACTAGTTTTTCAAAGATATCACATGCTGAAAATACTTTCGAAAATACGGTTTGCGTAATATTTTTACACATACTTAACACTTTGTCTTTGATTTTGTGGCACAGAGGAGGTGGCAGCCCCCACCGACCTGCAGTTTTATGAGGTCACAGATGTGAAAATCACCATCACGTGGAATGGGCCACCCAGCGAGGTGACCGGTTACAGGGTCACCTTTTCTCCCGTCGGGCCTGATGGCACCGAGATCAGACCCCTCCAGTTGCCGGTCTCGCCCAACGCCTACGCTGACATCACCCACCTTCAACCAGGCACCCTCTACCGCTTCTACGTCTACGCCATTAACGGGGGTGTGGAGAGCGAGCCGCTGATGGGCGAGATGTTTACCAGTATGTGTTGTTCCGAGGAGGGTTGGAAAATTTGGAGATTTTCAAAGTTGGACATATTCAAAGGGAATTTACGGGAATACGTCCTACTTTCTATTCCCTTCCAGAACCTGATGCTCCCACCAACGTGCAGTTTACTGACATTGGCCCAGACAGCGCTCTGGTCATTTGGGAAGCCCCCCGCGCTGTGGTGTCTGGCTACCGTCTCTTTGTGAGCATCCAGGGCTCCAGTCCTATTGAGAAGAGAATCCCCGGCGGGGTCACCCAATACGCTCTGAGGAATTTGCGTCCCGAAACTGATTATACTGCTACTCTGCACTCTGAGCTGGACAGTGTGCTTAGTGAGCCCATTACCACGTCTTTCACCACAGGTGAGTGTAAGAAATAAAACATGGTGATAATTGCACAAGTGTTGTTCTCAAGACAAGACCCAGACCTTCAAAATGAGCTCAATAGCAATACATTTTTCATAGCACTTATCTTCTTCGGGGTCATGCACACCTGACTTAGGGCTGATCACTGTCAGAAGTCAGCTATGTCAACAATTTCACCATCTATCTCACCCCCTCATCCACTTAGAGTCGAATAGCTCTTGCTTTGTAATTGTCATATCATTCTATCATTCAATTTTCCAGCTCCCCAGATGGGCAATGCACCTGCTTTCAACACAGAGGTAACTGATACCTCCATCATCATAACCTGGATTCCTGCCCGCCGGTTTAGCTACAAGGTAGAAAAAATCTGAACAAACTCGCCACATCACATAAATCACTTTTTAATGTGCATGTTAGAATGTTAACTGTTACCTACCCCTTTTTGTACATCCACTGTGGGTTTAAAAAAATAAGGATGTCTTTTTGTTTTGATTTTATTGTTTATTTTGCACTCTAAAAACAGTTAGGTAAGTTATAACGCAAATTGGGTCAAAAAAGGATCAACTCAACTTTTTGGGTTATTCAATTAACCCAAAACGTTTTGGAACAAATAAATAACCCACAAAATAACCCAAAAATTGTGTTGCTTTGTGGATTATTAATTAAATTGGACCCAACTTTTTGGGTTGAATAATTAAAAAAGATGGGTCGGTTCATTTTTCACCCAATTCAATTGGGTCATTCAATTGACCTGAAAAGTTAAGTCTAATAAATAACCTACAAAAAACAACAAATTGGTTTTTTTTGTGGTCTTTGTGGGTTATTATTTAATTTGACCCAATGCTTTGGATTAAATAATTCAAAAGGTTGGGTTAGTTAATTTTTTACCAAATTCGTTTGGGATATTGAATTAACCCAAAAAGTTGGGTCAAATCAATATACCACAAAACAAGCACAAAAAAAATTTGCTTTGTGGATTTTTTTTTAATGATTTTACTAATTGTATTAATTAAATTTGTTTAATAACAGAAATTTTTTGTGTCGGCCCATTTTTTACCCAATTTGGGTTATTTTTGAGTGCATGCTATTCAGCTCCTTATTCGAGAGCAGCACATTGTGTAAAAGGTACAAAAACAATTGAACAGTAGACATTAAAAAGTTTAGAGACGGTTAAATTAAGTTCATCTTGAGATTTCACGCAAAAGCCCAATGTACCTAACTTTTCGTGAGTAGCGTTGATTCAATCTTCATGAGAGGTTCAGCATTATGATGTAACGTCTTTGCGGTCTACAGCAATGTGTGCTTTTCTCATTTAGTGATCTGATCTTCTTTCCAGCTGTCTGTGCTCCCCAGCCAGCAAGGAGAGTCTCCAAAACACAAGACCTCTGACACTGGACGCCTTTATGTAACCGGTTTGATTCCCGGAACTCAGTACACATACAATGTTCAGCCCATCTTCAATGGACGCCCCAGTGGAAACCCCATCACCCGCAATGTTGTCACTTGTGAGTAATTGTGAAACACGTAGTGCCTGATGTACGTTAAGTTGACTAACCGGAAACACCCAGAAATACATCGGCTAAGCATGCAGAGTAGGCACACACAAGAACAAATTTTACAGAAAAATCTGCGACCAGTCAGAATTTGTGACCTTAAGGTTTGACAACAAAAGAGAGGAAAGGTACTTAGAGCTTAGTATTTAGAATAATTTTACCCGACAGGAGCAGAAAAGATCTATTTCTCCCTGTCGCCTCACATTTTTCCAACACCTCATCCTTTTCCAAAATGAGATGCAACAGGATGGAGAATGGATCTTCTCCACTTCTGTGAAAGCGTTTGAAATGTCAGAAACAAAAATTATCGAGACAAAACATTATACAATTTTGAAACTTCTGAATGATCTGCAGGCTGACTCGGAGCAAATCACAAGAAGGAGTCATGCCATATTGCCTTTGACCAATCCGGTATTTCGTTGCATCTGGGTTATATCAGTGTATTGTGACAATTAGTGCTTTCCTGTCCCAGAGCAGTTTTGTTGGGTGTGTTGTCCCAGGTTTTAAACGCAGTGTTACACTGGCAAATACCGGTACATCCAATTCCCATGCCACCGAGATGAGTTCAATCAAACAAAACATGGCTTTCATGCAGTTGGTGGTCTTCTCAAAATTATAGACCTCATAGACTGCACTTTAGTGCTACTTGTTCACTGCTCAATTTTTATACTGCAGAAAACATTGCAAAATGTTCATTTGCCTCTTCCACTGACACTTCCAATGCCATCAATTCAAACTTTATTTTTCACCCAAATTTCCCCCATCATTAAAGCTACCTTTAGCTCAAAAAAATAGAGCAGTCGCTTCATTTACACACCTGCCAAATGAGCCACAATCTTAATAGACCACGCCCACCAATGGTGCTGGCAGTCCGTTTACACGAACACACAATTCTCCACACCTGAGTAAATCACACCCATCAGCAGAGACTGCGCAATGATTGTTTTGCACAAGCTCAATGTCCCAATGCTGGTGCCGTGTTCTTCTTCCAGCCTTGTCTCCTCCCACTGACCTGAGAGTCCAGTCCAACTCTGACACAGGAGATCTCACCGTCCACTGGACAGCCTCCAAAACACCAGGTAAATATTGACCGGGCTGCCCGGAGCCCACCGAGTCTAGACATTGACCTCCGAAAACACCTCTTCCTGGTACATCTTTTCACCTTCTCACAGTGACTCATAAATGAGCAAAATCTGACGTCTTTTTCCACCCCCTCACTCTGCAGACATCACAGGCTACAGAGTGTCCAGCACGCCGACCAGTGGGCAGAAGGGAAACAGCATCGAGGAGTCTGTGAGGGCTGATCAAACCTCATGCATGCTGGAGAACCTGAATCTAGGGGTGGAGTACAACATCAGCGTGTTCACTGTCAAGGACCATTTGGAAAGTGTGCCCATCTCCACTATTATCACCCCAGGTAAGTGCAACAGGAAAAAGGCCTTAACACATGTTGAATGAAGACTACACTATTGAGTAAAGAGTGCAAAGTGTGTTTCTGGTGTGAGAGAAACAGCTGGGTGAATGTATGTTGTCTTTGTTTAGAGTTTGATTTGGATCATGTCTTCGTAAAGCCTGCCACACACTGTCACTATCAGCTATCTGCTGAGCAAAAAGTTATTCTTCAGCAGCTCGCTGTGTGCGTGTAATTTTTAGTCAGTTTTCTGCCTCACAAGGCCTTGAATATGTTTGATATTTTTCAAGAAGAAACGGACTTTTATGCTATCAAAAATAAAAACTAAATTGCTAAATTGTTTAATGATAACTGATTAAATGCCTGTGGTTTACTTGCATGTGTTTTTTTTTTTCAGATTAGATGGAAAATTTATGAGTGGCAGAGTTTTGGTTATTACGCTAGTTAAATAGTTTTTGTTGCCGACAACATCAAACAATACTCCTAAATTAATGAATCTGTTGTCATTGTTGTTAATAGTCCCTGTTTGCATTCTTCCATGTTGCTGCTGTCTGGTTTTTTTTCTGCCTTGTAAGCTCCCCAAGGGCTCATAGCTCTCTCTATTTACGTCATCTGTGGAGATTTGTAGCGACGAGGTGTAGGTAAAATTGGAAACGATGGAGCGTATGGATATTTTTCATTTCTGTAAACGTTTTTGAAATAGCAGAAACAAACATCGCAATATATCGTCTATTCAGCAACAAAATCTTTAAACTGGAAACTTGGAGCCAATCACAAGAAGGAGTCATGTCAAGTTTTGGAAAGTGACAAGTAGGAAGTACATATCGGTTTTAAAAAGTAATCAGAAAAATAAATAGTCAAATATAAAGAAAAAAACTTACCGTAAGTATAGTAAAGCATTTGTACTTCAGTATGGGCCAAACATGGTATAATTTTCTTTTAATGTTATTGTGACATATTTTACTCACTGTCATTCAGAAGATAGTTAAAACCTTCTTTGGGGCGGAGTGGCTTGCTGGTAGAGTGGTTGTTTCCCAACCCTAGAGGTTGTGGGTTCGATCCCATGCCATTGTAACCACATCGAAGTGTCCTTGAGCAGGATACTGAACCCCTATTTGCTCATGATCCTGCGTCATCAGTAGGTGAATGAGTGGTCAAATGTAAAGTGGGCCTTTCAAGATGGAAAAGCGCTAAATAAATGAAGTACCATTCTTATTGGTACCTGACTGTTTAGTTTAGTGTAATTTTTGGTGCGTATACAGTATCATGAAAATAAACCCCAGGAATACATTGAGGTTATACATGACCATAAATTCTGCATAAAACACTGTAAAGTACTCCTCTCAACACTATAATAATTAGCAATTCCTGAAATCTGCTGCCAACGAATCATTAAAAAGCAATTCTCTTATTTATTATTGTGTATGACGTTATAACTATTGTTTATATGAATCTTAACAAATGTTATGTGTTGTTTAATCCAGCCGTTTCCACTATAACCTGCTGGGGTCTTTGGCTAACATTTGCATGAATATCTTGTGTGTAATAATTATATAAGTGGAGCATGGCCTCAACTGTTGATTTTTCCCGTCAAATTTGAATGTTGAATGTACTGTTATCTATCCTGGCACTGTATGTTTAATTCAGTGAATTAATCCATGTAATCATTGTCTTTGTGTCTTTCTAATGTTGCTTGCGCTTTGCACCTGGCCTAACCCTTGCAGACATACCTCCACCGAGACATATTCACTTTGTCGACATTACTGACACCACCATTGGCCTGCGCTGGATCCCTATGAACTATTCCACCCTAACGGGTTACCGGATAACGGTAGCGACGGCGGGCGAGAGCTTATCCATTTTTCAAGATATGGTGGACGCATCAGCTGGTTATTACACGCTTCGTGGTTTGGAGCCTGGCGTGGACTATGACATCAGTATCGTCACGGTTACGGAAGAGGGGGAAAGCGAGCCAACCACACACACAATGCAAACTCAAACGGGTGATTTTAACATTTCACTATATGTCTGAGGAGAACCCGAGTTTTGGAGGCACAATTGATGAAAATGTTACAATTTGAACATGATAGCGTCCATATTTTGTACATGGGTTATTCCAGAATTGGAGGACAATTTTGGCACCAACATTTTTAAAACTGACAATTTTTTAATATAATTTTTGTTACGTTTAAAAAAAATTATAATATTGTTGATTCGTCCAGCTCAACCATCAAAAGTCGATAATTTGAGATACATTATTTGTCATCTGATATATTTTGTTGTTTGGTGCGACCCTGGTATAATTACTAAGGCACCTAAAAAACATTAAAATTAAAATTTCATTTGAATGTTAATTTAATTTTTGCATTAAACTACAGTAACAGGGTTGAAAAGTAACATGGTTGTAAATCAACGCTAACACTAATGCTAGTTTTTCCTCAAACGTAGGTTACATGCTAGCTGTGTTAGGTTTGATGCTAACTCTTAAAAATAAACTTGGCTGAAATTAACAAAAGGAAAAACAGATATGAATCTGTATTTTCTTATAATATGAGTCACAGGGTCTCCATTATGGCTTAGAACTAAAAAATAAATATGAAAACTAAACGAGAGAACTGACCCTTAAGCAGACCCATGGTCAGAGCAATTAGCTTGATGTCATTTATGCTAAACCATGCCGCTCACTTTTGATGGCTGAAAATGATTTAGTAAGAGTGTGTATCGAGCATAATGACTGCCAAATGTATTTAAAATAGGTCTGTAATAAAACAAACAAAAAAAAAGTTTTAACAAGGAAGGCATCAACAAAATCATAACCCCACAAAAAAAACAGATTTGCTGTAAAAGTTGTACATAACTATGTATTTTATTTGATAAGTGAGTTGGTCATGGATGTTGGTTTTCCAATTCTGGAATGATGTACATCCTGGACAGTGGTACCATGACTTGTGAGTTTATTTGTTCCATGACCATCCTCATAACTCAAATCACTTATATCGTGAATCAACTTTCCTCATTAAATGAATGGAAATGTCATTAATTCTTTCTAACCCACCCTGAAACAACCCCAAAATATTATTTTATTTTTTTCATCAGTAAAACAACACTCAACAATATTGTATTCATACAGTAACATAATCAAATGAAATGTAACAAATTCACAGTGTTTGAATCATGATTTTCTGCATTAATTCAGTGGACGTTAAAAAAACAAGTTATGTGGTTACTGGTTAGTTAAATACATAACTTGTAATTCTCTTTGTCTTATGTCTCGTTTTACGCTAAACTTAGAGTGGCAATAAACGGCTTGAAGCAAGCACATTCGGTCTCTTTTTTTTTTCCTTCTAAAAAATGTCCATGATCTGCCAAACTGCATATGGCATGTGAAGAAGGGTAGAATAGACATCATCCACTTTATTTTCACTTTCTTTGAGCCCCATCGTTAGAACAAAAACATTTGGCAGAATACCTGCAAGTAGTTTCACCCTTTGTTTGCTGCCACCATCTAGTGATGCAGTACCTATAACATAATTATGCGAAAAAATTCCTCGCAACACAAACCAAAAATATCAACCAGGAACTCATAAGTCAAGTTGCCACTACAAAGCAATCTATGAAATGTTATTGCACGAATAGTTTTCTACATGTGATCAAGCTGTTATTCTCTCGCATCCTCAGTGATTCCAGCTCCCACCAACTTGCAGTTCGGAGGGGTCGGTCCCGACCACATCAGGGTCACGTGGACAGTCCCTCACGTTGCCACCCCCGGCGACATTTCACGCTTCGTCATCCGGTACAGCCCTGTGACCGAAGACCATGACATTAAGGAGGTCAATGTGGGCGGAGCCTCTAACACCTTCTTGCTGCAGAGTAAGACCACAACAGCCTATGACAACTAAAGAGATGTCTTTAGTTACACGGTTCATTTTTTTCAAGCCTTTCTAACTGAATGTATTCCTTCACAATCGTACAGACTTGCTTCCTGACACAGAATATCGCATCAGCGTGGTGTACATTTATGGAGAGCGAGAGAGCAATCCGGCCACAGGAACACAGACGACAAGTGAGTGGACACAATGTTTTGTCATTGGAGTGGTATAGACATGAGTAGAACAAATTAATAATTCTTTTAAAACACAGTAGTCAAAAAATCAGCACAAAAAAAAAAAAATCCTATTTTGTATTATCTATTCATTTGTTCTTACCCCCCTCCCCAAATGTACCTTTTCAACTGAATGATCTCCTTCTAGCTCTGGATTCCCCAACTGCTTTGGATTTTTCTGACATTCAAACCAACTCCTTCACCATTCACTGGCGGGCTCCATCCGCTAGTATCACCGGGTACCGCATCCGCCATCAGAAGACGAGCGGTGGACGCACCAAGGATGAGAAACTTCCTCCTAGCAGGACTCATTACACTTTGACTGGATTGACTCCAGAGACCGAGTACCTCATCGCTGTGTACGCGGTCAAAGGCAATCAGGATAGTCAACCTGTGACTGGCACACAGGCCACAAGTGAGTGTCTTAGCAACACTGAGGGCCTGATTTACAAAGATCAGAAAAAGCAAAAAGTTTACCCAAGTGCAAAAGATCTATTTCCCCTGTGGCTTCTCATTCTGCCTATGGCTCTTCCTCGCCACAATAACAGCAGTCATAGTTAAGCACACAGTGGCGCCAGTTTGCATTAGCTAGGGGGTCTACATATGGCTCTTTAATCTCTTTCCTGTGGCTCCCTATGGATCTATAAAAAAAATCAGTCCAAATGTTTATGTTGTCAGAAAAAGAGGGATGAAAGGTAAATGAAAAGTTTTTTTAATTACCTTAAAATGTCCAAAAAGTGACCAAAAAATGTTCCAAAGGAAGAAGAAAAGTAGGTAATTACCATAAATAATAAATAAATAAGAAGAATACAGATTTTTTTTTAAAGTCAGGAAATAAAATATTCCAAAATTAACCATAAAATGTCCAAAAACAAAAGAAGAAATATTGAAAATTATTATAAAATGTCCACAAAATTGCCAAAATGGTCAGAAATTGATAGCAGAAAATTACCATAAGTCCATAAAATTGCCCAAAAATGTCATATATTTACAGAACTGTATTAAGCTAAAAATTTATGAAAAATGAAGCATTCATTTTAAATTTTTAAATTTTTAAATATACCGGTATATAAAAATAAAAAATAAATAAAAAAAAAAAACGTGAGAAAGAAAGGTAGAAAAAATTCATCTCTACATATTGGATGGTGTATATTTTTCTGTTATGGTGCAGCTCTAATTAGCTCTTTGGGCCTCAGCACATTAGGCCTGTGGTTCTCAACCGTGTTCCTCGAGTACCCCTTTTCCATGTCTCCCACAACCAACACGGGTGTTTCAAACGACCAGCTAATCAGCAAGCTCTACATGAAGCCTGCTAACCATCCTCAGCTGTGTTGGCTGAGGGAGACATGGAAAATAGGCTGGATAGGGGTACTGGAGGACCCTGGTTGAGAACCAGTGCATTAGACTAACACAAACACACTGTTTCCTTCATGACAATGTTCAAATGTTTTGCAGCTCCAGACACATTTTTTTGTAAATTATGTGGCCTAAAATGGCTCTTTTGACAGGAAAGCTTGGCGACCCCTGCATTAGATCAGCTTCCACGTGTCTTTGTGTGTACTATCAAGTTTATGCCTGTTTCGTAAAGGCTGTGAGGATCTTTTGTCTTGTAAGCACTTGAAACTATGAATTTTCTCGCCATCTCTAGTCTCTGACGCTCCCACTGACCTGGAAGTTGTGTCGTCCTCGCCCACAAGCATCACCATTCGCTGGGATGCTCCCTCTGTGGCCGTCAATCAATACCGGATCACTTATAAAGGCACAGGTCTGCTTTCTTCTACAATCATTATTTTTTTCCCCAGTAAATATTACTCCAATTTTAGGGATCAACAGTAAAAAAATAAAAAATAAAATCCAGTACATTTCTGAGCGGGAAAAATCAGGTAAATTGTAAATGGGAAATTTGGAAATATTCTAAATTGAAAAGTTTCCATAGAAGTTATGTGAATTTATATTTAAATTACTTATTAAGAGCGCATGTCTAATTTATTATATTCCTGATTTATTCCCATTTAATTCCCATGAAAAGTTTTCCACTTCATCCCTTTTAACAGTGGCTTCTTCTGTCGATTTCCAGGCGGGGGTTCTCCTCAAGAGTTCACCATCCCAGGCACTCAGACCACAGCCACCATCACTGATCTGCAGCCGGGTAGCGACTACACCATTACGGTTTATGCTGTTACTGGAAGAGGCGATAATCCCGCCTCCAACACTCCAGTCTACATCACACATAAGACTGGTAAAGGAAACTGAAGGGGAAAAAAATATTTTACACTTAACGATGAGAGTTTGAAATTCCATTTGTTCTTTAGATATTGAGCCACCTGCTAACATGGATGTGACTGATGTGAGCGACAATACAATCACAGTACGCTGGTCCCCTGCTCGGGGGCCCATCACAGGCTATAGAGTCACCGGTGCACCTAAAAATGGACTAGGACCATCATACTCAAGGGATGTGTTGCCTGGTAAGAGCCATTATATTTCATAATTTGCATGGATGAAAGTCTTGGGACACATCCAAGCTGAAGGTTGTGAGTTCATTCCTCAACCCTTGAGTGACCCCCCCCCCCCCCCAATTCTTTATTTTACTCTCTTCCAAGTGGTAAATATTAGCCTACTCTAAAACTGAGTCTATTTGGTCCCCCGCTAAATAGAGTCAATTAATGAAACCAGCCGGGTTTATGTTAGGCCAAATTTTAACAGAATTTTTATTTTATAATATATAGTAATTTTATAATATCTTAACGTTAAATTAACAAAGTATCTAAATACATGTTACATTACTGTACAACTGAACTCTGCTTAGGCAATGATTCTTTTATTTACCACTAGAGGGAGTCCAACTAGCCAGACCTTCCCTCTGGTCCAACAGATGTTCATCTTTTCTTTCATTTCCAATAGCTGCAGATAAATTGCTATCCTAATATTAGGGTCCATCTACGGCTATATATAAATGTAATGTTAGCTTTTTCAAACATGCCATGCTCCTTGTGCTTTACAGCTCAAACTGAGATGACCCTCACAGGCCTGATGCCAACCGTTGAGTACGTTGTGAGCATCTCTGCCCTGGGCACTGATGGCCAGCCGTCCTCTGCAGTTGTGGGGAATGCCGTCACAGGTCTGCTTGATTCTTAGTGATGAAAACTGAAAGGATTAAACCAGATCAAAAGCTTCTGTCATGGTTGTTATAGGTTGGATGACTCAAACTTGCTTGAGCAGACATTCCATCGTTCTTTCTGCTTTACCCATTTATGATCTGAAGCACTATTATTGTCAAATTAAAGCTCCTCAATAAACTTCCACATAGCTTATTTTTCTTGGCCTCACCTTCTTTTTCACCCGTTCCCCGCAGCAATGGATCGTCCAAAGGACCTCACCTTCTCTGACATTGACGCCAACTCCATGCGCATCGCTTGGGACAGTCCAGAGGGCGCCGTGACATCATACCGCGTCCTCTACTCCAGCCCCGAAGATGGCGAGAGGCAGCTGCGTCCGTCACCCAGAGGTGACCAGGACAGTGTGGCCATAAAAGGCCTTCGGGCAGGCACGGAGTACACTGTCAAAGTCATTGCCCTTCATGGCCACACACCCAGCACACCATTGGTGGGAACACAATCCACAGGTAGACAACACTTACCTGATACACTCTCTTAACTTAATAGTGAAGAGGACCCAAATTCCTCATGCGTTTGCTTCCATGTTTTCATCCTTCACAGTCATCCCCGCTCCGACCAACCTGGTCATCTCAGAGGTGAGGCCGACTTCCTTTGTCGTGTCGTGGCAGGCACCCAACGCACGACTGACGGGTCACCGTGTGGTCGTCAACCCTGAGAACATCAACAGCCCCGCCAAGGAACTCAATGTTGCTCCTGACACAACACGTGTGGTCATACCTGGGCTCATGGTAAAAATTTGGTTGTTATATAAACTTTGGCTGCCAGTCAAAATTGGCAAAGTACTCACATTTACAACTTAAGTAGAAGTATACATGTTTGTGTAAAAAAATAAAATAAAAATACTCTGATAAAAGTAGAAGCACTGATTAAACTCCTGTAAGTAAAAGTACAGACTCGGAAAGTAAAAATGTTCTTTTACTATCAAATATTTACCCATCTAATACCTATTTCATTGTTTCTCTCTTTTATTTCCTTCTATATTGAGAAAAAAACCCATTTCAGGTCGCAGGTTGTTAGGTATTAGCAACTTGGCTTGATATTTCCTATATGTTGTGTATTTAAACAAAGAGCTAGCTAGCGTTGGCTTGACTTTTATGCTATCCAGTATCAACATGTTTCCATAGCTTTCGTAACATCATAAACTGACTAACAAAAAAGCAAAATTAGCTAAATGTTTGTAGATAATAATGAATAGAAGTAAAAATAATTGAATAACATTACTGTACTTAGAAGTAAGAAAATAATGTTACATGCCATATGTTGTTTATTTAACAACATAGCTAGCTAGCGTTGGCTTGACTTTTATGCTAACAACACTTGTTCCTGTAGCTTTCCTAATTGTCTGATCTGAGTAAAAAACTAAACTAAAAAAGCTAAATTCTCCAATGAGAAACAAAAAAAAAACATACTTTGTGTTGTTTTTTGTTTGTTTTTTTGTCCAGATTAGACTGAGATTTTGTGGACGCCAGCAGCTGGTGGTTTTTAGGCTGGCATAAAACACAACAATTTTTTTAAAGGCCATGGTGGAATATCTTGCTTTTCGACGTTATTACTCCCTGTTTCCCGTTCAACCAATCTATCACACTCTCAACCATGGTTAAAATTCTATATTTATGTATATGTCGTGGTATGGTCCACTGAGGTTGGGAAAGTAAAAGCCTATTTTAACAAATTAAGGAGTCGAAAAAGTAGAAATGTCTGTTTTCAAATATAGGGAGTAACAATAAAAACCTGTCAGAAAATCTATATTCAAGTAATGTAAAGACACTTGATAAAGCTACCTTACTTAATACCACTGCTGCCAGTAAATACATAATGTCTGAATTTGTACCACAGGTAGCAACCAAATACCAGATCCATGTCTATGCGCTGAAGAACTCTGTTACCAGCAGACCACTGGAGGGAGAGGCAACCACGCTGGAAGGTAATCTGACTACTGGTTTTTAAGAAAATTATTATTATTAACTCATTCAGTGAATGAATAAAAAATATATATATAAAAAATTTGGGGCGTCAGGCAATTAAAGTTTTTAATCGTAATTAATCATATGACTTCACTAGTTAACTCGCGATGAATCACAAATTTCATATCTGTTTTAAATGTACAGTAAAAAAAATTCTAGGTTTTCATACTCTTGTTAACAAAAGTGGAAAAAAATTTAAACTAATAGAAATAGTTCAAATGATTTTTTTGCGTTTATAGCCGGCAATGGCAGTGAATGAGTCAATGGGGTTTAAGACAAAAATACTTGAACCACGTGAAATTTACTGACCAATTAGCGTCCGCACAAAAGTGGTTCATAAATAATCCAACAAGCTCTTCCTTTCCCATGCAGATGTAAGTCCGCCTCGGCGTGTGCGTCTCATGGAGGTGAAGGACGACTCTTTCACCCTGAACTGGCGAGCTAAGGTGGAAACCATTACTGGTTTCCTCATTGAAGCCACGCCCCAGGGAAGCTCACGTCCAACAGTCACCAAGACCATCCCAGCAGACATATACACTTTCACCGTCACAGGTAGACCACAAAAAAAGATTTCATAGGAAGTCATATGTTTTCTCACTGTGCGTTTTTGTGTTTTTGAAGGTCTGAAGCCAGGCACTACATATTCCGTTAACCTGTACACTCTGAACGGCAATACAAGGAGTAGCCCAGTTACACTTACTGTTCAAACAGGTACTCTGTCTGTCAGTCTGTGTGTGTGTTCATATGCACTGCTGCACTTATTATTTATGTCAACAATCTAATTCTGATATTTTTCTCTGTAGCTAAACCGGTCGTCCAAGCTCCCACAAACCTGCAGGTGACGTCATTGACCCCCACTTACATCTCATTCACCTGGCAACCTCCAGCCACACCCATCACGGGCTACCACATCACCTACGCCGAGCCCAGAGCGACTCCACAGGAGCTGAAGCCACGCCCCCACGCTGGACAGAACTATGCCACTATATCTGGTATGTTTTCGCGACAACCCTAAACATTTCTTGACAATAATATGTCATATGTGACCTCACTTGTCTAAACATGACATTCTGATTAATATTACATGTGTGGAATATGAGTTATGCAGCAAAATCCACCCATTTTTAACTAATATCAGAGGACGGCCATTTTGCCACTTGGTGTCGACTGAAGATGACATCACAGTTACTCAGGGCTCAGGCAGCGACCGATCACAGCTCACCTGTTTTCTGAAGCTGAGCTGTGATTGGTTGTTAGCTGAGACCTGAGCAACTTGGAGGTCATTTTCACTCGACAGCAAGTGGCAAAATGGCCGCCCTCTGATATTGATAAAAACTGCTGGATTTTGCCGCTTAACTCATATTCCACTAACGCAATATTAACCAAAGTAGGGCTGGATAGACCATATTATTGTCAAGATTTGTTTAATTTTTTTGGGGGGGGTTGCTGACTTCCGCTTTAACCCACTTTTTTTCTTTCTTTTTTTTAATTACAATTATAGCTGTGTTGATCCAAATGTTATGAAACTTTACAAGGTTGAGGATTTTGTCTGATTTTGTCATTTACAACTTCAGCTCTTTAAATGTATCAATATTACTGTAAACTATTTTTATTGTATGTTGTTTTGTTTAGCGGTGATAGTACTGAGAATGTATTTAAAAATATATATTATTGTGCTAATTTGAAGAGTTGAAAACGAAACAAAAAAAGAATGGATATTTTCTAACCCCAAAAATCTCAACACTGAATATGTCATCCTCAACATCTATGATCAGGCTTGAAACCAGCCACAGAGTATATCATCAAGATTGTTGCCATCCAGAACACACAGAGAAGCACTCCGCTTGTGGGCAGAATCAGGACTCGTGAGTGTTTCAACACTTTTAACTTTAAAATTTTCATTACTGTACTAATAGGAGAATACAACATTAAATAGAACTGAACTCTACTTACCAAATGTACTGTTCTAGATTAAAGAAAAGTTCAATGAGCCAACTTTGAGAATCACTGGTCATAACTTGATCTCCCTCTCCCAGAACCAGACTCCGTGCTCCCTATACCGCTACCCCACCACCCAGGAGGTGTCACTGATAAGCTGGACGTGCCTGAAACGGACTTGGACAACAGAGTTCAGCTCGTAGGCAACAATGGCCAGGACGGTCTCGGTGGTCAGAGCCAGCATGTGGAGTATACCGAGTACAACAACAACCAACCCACCCCGCAGACCCCGTACGGGCAGGTTCAAGAACCCCTGGTCTTCGTGCCCCTCCCGGACGCTAATGGCAGGCGCAAGCCTTACGTCAAGCTCAATGTGCCCTTTGGCGCCGTATTTGCCAACGAGACAGGACTTCCGCTGGAGGCTCAAACAAGGACGGCCATTTCCTGGAATCCGTACAGTCAGAGCAACGCGTATTTGGTCTCCTGCAATCCAGTAACACAGTTGGATGAGAAAATGTTCCAGGTAAGAATGGGAAGACGAGATTTTAAATAATTTTTGCTCGCGAGGAGAACTGGACAGAGATGTGCTCAGTTACAATCTCCTATCCGCTCTGGACACATTTCACCCGGTCTCCTCTTTTTATTGGGTTATTCAATAATTACATAGCGGTTGCTGCTCTAAAGGGAAGGGGAAACACACGGCGATATAAGTCATTATACAGATAATAATACAGACGTGTCTTTCTTTAGCGCAGAAGGTTGCAACAATTCATTCGCAAAATGTTTCAGCCGCTATCTTGTGATAAGGCACAGTTGCAGGAGCATCCCATGAAGCTTTGCTCTCTTCATAGATAATTCCAACTCACATGATTCAAAACAAGGTCATACCGCTGAATAAATGCTTGACATAAACGCTTTGCAATACTATGAGAGTAAATATGGGATAACTCATGTACATTTATTCTAGCTAGTAAGCCAAAAGTGGTACTAGTAATGAAAAAAAAACACACAGTCATGTTACTAGTGCACTGAATTGTCAGTCCATGGCCCATGAATTCCTAAATTAATTTCAACACAATGTTGCAATTCAATTTGTCCAGGTGCGGCTGCCAGGCACAGCCACCACCGCCACGCTGATTGGCCTGACACCTGGGTCCGACTACAACGTGATGGTGGAGGCTCTGAAGGGAGCGCTCAAACACAAGGTCCTCGAGCAGCTCGTCACCGCTGGAAACACAAGTGAGTCACAAACGACGTTCAACACGCTCCTTAAGCTGTTTGTGCATTTCTTCATATACTAGTACAAGGTTGTTGTTTTTTTTACATCACTAGTTGAGCAACTTTGGCATATTACACTAGTAGGACAAGTACATGTTACCTCTGAGGCAAAACTGTGCGCTAGTTGAGATGTGCCTTGAGATACGAGTGACCCGACTTGTGAGTTTTCAGAGATACGTCTATTGAAAACAACCACTTAATTAAATGTCTGTTTAGCTGATTGCTAGCAAACGATGCAAAATGCCAGAGATGCGCTAATGGCTAGCATCACTAAATTTTTTAAGCAACTGATATTTGAACACAAACGGTGCAGCAACACATTGTGACAGACTTTATAACTAGGGTGCGGACGATAAATATAAATTATAATTATATTATAAACTGCAATCAAACATAAATGTATTAAATATGACACACATTCAACTACTGGCAATGGTAACAAATATTTATATGACAAGGATTAGAGTCCTTGTAAATTAATCAATTAAATACATTTTTCTGCCACAGGATATTTGTGTTTAATTGTATTTATATATTTATTTGTAGTTTATTCTATTGTTTGTTATATACAAAATATATATTTTATGAGCAAATTGTAAAAAATATCATAGAAAACTGCCATTAATTTCATGCAGTTTTAAAGAAAAATCTACATTGGGATATATAAATGGATTTTTTTCTTCTTTCACAATAAATTTACAGTTGATCTTGTTTGCGAGGAATAGGGACCTGGCCAGCCCGCACCAATTGGGGGAGAGGGAGTAATTAAAAAATATTTGATGCATGCTATATTCTTTTTGATTAATCAAAAATCTGTAGTTTCTTTTCCAAATTATAACAACACTCATAGGCATGAATTCTTTATCTCCAGCAAAGATCGACTAATATTACCGCAGCTTACGGAAAAGTTTTAACCGTGTCCTTTTTATATCCATATGTCTGTAATGTACTGCTTGAAGGTGGAGCAGCATCAAAGTAAAGCAAAACTATGTCAAAAGCAGTTTAATTCTTTACATTCTATTTAATTCTGTCTTTACTTTACTTTATAAAGCACATGTCAAAATGGCCGACTATTCTCAGTCATGTCTTCCAGCATTAGTTTGGGCTCTCGAACGTGACTTTGTCATCTTGCTTCCCGCCAGTCACAGAGGGAGTACCTCCCACAGACGACGCCTGCTACGACACGTTCACCGCAACCTACCACGATGTGGGCGCTCAGTGGGAACGCATGTCCGAGACGGGTTTCAAGCTGTGGTGCACATGTCTGGGCCTGGGAAGGGGCCACTTCAGATGTGACTCCTCCAGTATGCACATCATATCAGTTCACCCTGAAGCTCAATTTCCACAACCTGCAGTGAATCTTTTAGAATTTGGAATTCCACTTGCTTCTTTTCTGATGTCGTCCATTAGAGTGGTGCCATGACAACGGGCAAAACTACCGCGTCGGAGACAAGTGGGACCGCCAGGCGGAGAACAATCACTTGATGAGCTGCACCTGCCTGGGCAACGGCAAAGGAGAGTTCAAGTGTGAACCACGTGAGGATTTCAATTTGTGCTTCTCGGATTGCTCGCGCAAGCTGTAAATAATACCAAATATTGCATCTGAGCGTGAATATTTGTTTGCAGATGAGTCAGTGTGCTACGATGAAGGGAAAACTTTCCAGGTGGGCAACCAGTGGCAGAAAGAGTACCTGGGCGCCATCTGCACCTGCACGTGCTACGGCGGGCAGCAGGTATCGAGCGGCGTACTTTGTTTAGGAGGGCGGGACGGGTCACGCGTGTGCAACACTCACGTAGGATTGTGTGCGTGTTTTCTTTGAGCAGGGCTGGCGATGCGAGAACTGCCGCAGACCGGCCTCCGATACTGACACCGACGCCAGCGTGCTGCACCCGGTTCGATATGGAGCCGATACGATACGCAAACAGGTAAGCAATACCTTTCGGTATTTATTTGATTTTCTTGCCATCCAGCTTGAGCTCCATGTACTAGTACGCTTTGTCCTCACTATTAAAACAATTCAGCACACTAGCAGAATGTCTTACCAGTTACATTTTTTTTATATTGCTGTATGATGTTCCTGCATTAGTAGGACAACTACATGTTACTACTGAGACAAAACTACTTGCTGCTACTAGTAAGGTCTAGGAGGCTACTAATGCATGACACATGAAAAAAAAAAACATCCTACTAGCATTACTGTTTTTTCCACTACTAATGACATTTCTGCACACTAGTAGGAAAACTGAGCTGCTAGTGAGTTACTAACCTGTGCACTACTTGGCAAATACATGCAACTCGTACTAATAGTGACATTAATAAAGTTAATTAGTATAATTTTAACATTTATGGCAATAGTAATACTAGTAGTACTAGTACTACTAGTGACATTATTGAAGTTTATTAGTATGATTTTAAAATGCCAACTGTACAATTGTGTGATACTAGTACCAATATTGATGTTGTATAATTATACTAGTTGATTTTTGTAATGTCACTACTTGTACTAGTAGCAATATGGCATTCTAAAATTATACTTGTTAACTTTTTTATTGCACTTGTAGCAATATTGTATTGTAAAATTATACTAGTTAACTTTAACTAGTAGTACTAGTAACACTCTTGGTGCTAGTTAACTTTTGTAACTGCACTAATTGACATCTGCATGCTACTAGCCTTACTGGCATAAACTTATACAAGTCAACCTTTATAATGTCACTAGTAGTACCAGTATCACATAGATGTCAACTAGTTCACAATTTTGCCCTAGTAATAACATGTAGTTGTCCTACTAGTGTGCAGAAATGTCATCTGTGTGCTAGTAATGCTGGTGACATAAAAAATATCTACAGTAACTTTATGTAAAAAGTGTTACTAATGGCATTATAAAAGTATATAAAACTAGAATACTTTTAAATTGTAAATAGTGCACAATGTCAAATAGTTTAGTATTACTGGTGGTAACATTATATAAGTTAACTAGTACATTTTGTAATATAATAGTAATAGTTAAAATGTATGAAGTAAAAGTAAAAAGTTTTCAGAAAAATAAACACTCAAGTACAGATACCTGAAAAATCTACTTAAGTATAGTAATTAATTATGTGTACTTTTTTCCATTTATTTCAGTCAATAGCTTCTTACAATGAAACACGAGGAAATAAGCAACTGCATGTCGTATTTTATATCCTACAAACAAGGAATTGTTTTACATACAAGAAAAAGAAGAAAGAAAAGTTTCTAATAATCCCTGCAAAAAAGTTGAAAGAACAAAGTTACTTTGTAACTTCCAACTATTTTTACACTTACTAGTAAGACTAGAATTGTTCAAACAAGTCCTTAGATTGTCTTGCTGGTGTCCCTAATGAAGTAGTGAGGGAGTCGATGTCCTCGAGTTCCTTGTTACAATTTCGTCCAGCATTTCCGTCTCCTTCCAGAACATTCACTGTCCCATCGAGTGTCTCCGACCCGGCCTTCTGGCAGACGCGCTGGCGGTCCCGGATCCTCGTGAGTGAGAAGCCGCCCGTCAGACGAACCCGCTTCGCTCCCTCACTGTCCGATTACTGCACTGCCTGAACCGAGATGTCGTGTCGTCTGCCGAGGAACCAACCGCCTAATCCTTCTCTGACACATGCTCATCCAAAGATGTTAAAACTGCACTTCCGCCTGATCAACACGATCTCTTCAATCATGACCGTCTCTAACTTGGCTCTGTTTTGGGGAAAGCCATTATAGTATGTTTGTAACTCTTGAAACAAACGTAGTTTTGTCGAGCTATGTTCTCTTTCAAGGCATTCCGTTACTGCTGGCGAGAAGGGTCACACTGTCTCTTACTAATTTATCCCTTTAATTTCTGTGTGTAAATGCGAGTGGAATTGTATCTGTTCTATTTTTGTATCTTATTGTCCATGCCAAAGTTGTTTCTACTTGACAGAAAAAAAGTCTCTTATTGTAATAAAGTTGGAAAGTTCCAAAATCACAGCAAGGTAATGTGTCCTCACTTCATTGTTTCATTTCTGCATTGGAGTTAAAAAGCTTGTCTTACTTGTGTTTTTACAAATTAGATGAAAACATTTTATTTTTTTTACACCAGAAACTGGTGGTTTTCAGATTAGCACAAAACAACACATTCACTGAGAATCATTCTATGAGGCGACAACATAAAAAAATATCTTAAAAGCATGTATGTGGAATACAGTGGTGCCAATGGGGCAGGAAAAAAACAACACCCTCAACAACAAAAAATACTTCTTTTTTTTACCAAGAGCACCATCTAGAGGAGAAAAACTATATATCATAATTGATATGAAGTGATGGAGCTTCATTTCCCCATCACTACCACCCCAATGGTCGATGGTATTGTTTGCCCTTTAAGGCCAATTGGTGTTGCATTAACATCAAAGAAGTCCAACTTGAAGTAGCAATATTCAGCTTGAAGCCTTTTTTTTTTCCACTCAAGGCACCACTGTATCATGTTTCCTAAAAAGAAAAGAGGAGAAAATAGGTACAGAAAACAAAATGAGATTACTGTACTGTATTACAAATACAGCCAAAGGTTTGTAATTGTCTTTAGAAGCCACAAGATAGCAGCAAAGTACTTTAATTGTATGAGAAGGCTGAAAAAAGCTCCTCCACTTACTTCATTAATTGCTTGGTATGAAGATGGGCGCCAAAGCAGTATTTATTTATGTATTTATTATATATATACTTATTCACGGTTTTAACACCAGCGAACATGGACGAGGAGAGGTTTATATTGGAAGTCGAAAGCCACAAAATAATATATGACAGGGCACATCCTTTTTATAAGGGTAAAAAAAAAAAAGGCAGGGAAAAAAAGGTTAAATCAAAGGAGGTTTAATAGAAGATTACAGTCCACCTCTATTTCTGTTTTTCTGTTGACCACAGACAAAAGTGTGTTTATCGTTTTTAATGCCACATTATCGCGCGTGATCACGCGAGACACTGCGGGAAGTTGCCCGCGACGGACCTACCGTACCGCAGCGTTGCGCAGCGGTGAGTTTTGTCTATAAAATTGACGTGTCCCGAGCACTCAGTCAAGACACAGCGGAGCGGAGACGCAACATACACGCATGCGGTGTAATCCTGGGGTAATACGTTGCAGGGTTTGAGTGCAAAAACAGAAAAATAGCAAATAACAGACAGGTACAGTTTTTTTCCCCTCCAAAAGACTACCAAACCGCAAATAATATTTTGTCACGCCCCACAACTATATTCAACAAATTTTGTGAAAAATGACAAACACTTGAATGATCTCAATGGTTTATTACACATTGAATCACCGCTTGAACTTCTCTTTGTTTCACAAGCCAAAAATGCATTTTAAGTGTTGAAAACCACAAGCGAAGCAACAAGGTGGAATGTTTCCAATCTCTTGAGTAACAGACAAAAGGTGCCTCTTGAATGCAGTTGACTCGAGCGCTCAATGGTGGAAGAGTCGTCGGTTGGTGTGCACCAGAGTGATGCCCTGCTCGTTGCAGGCGTTGATCACAACCTGGTCTGCAGCGGAACCAGACGGGGCTGCGATGTACTCGACGCCGCTCTGCAACGACACGGCAGTGAATGTGCGGACCGTGGATGAAAGAATCCATCGTCACGTGTATTTTACCCGTTTGGCCCGATCGATGTTATCTCGGAAGGGGAAGAAGGCATCAGAGCTGACGGCCACCGCCTGCAGGGAGCTGATCCAGTTCTTCTTTTCAGCCTCCGACAGAAGCTCGGGAACTTCCTCGTACATTGATTTCCAAACGGCCAAATCTGGACCCTGATGAAATCGGAATCAGTAGTGCTGAGCTGTGTAACAAACTGTACGATGTTAATTTAGTTCAAGCCTACCTCTCCAATGGTGTCACTGACATACTGGTCGATGGCGTTTGCCATCTCGGCTCGCTTGACGCCACTTCGGAACTTCATGCCCAGCACGCGAGGATGGTGCCTGAGCCACCAGTTGTCGGCTTTGTCGCCCGCCAGTCTGGTGCAGTGGATGCGAGACTGCTGCCCCGCGCCGATCCCGATCACCTGCTCATTAAACGCCTCCGTTAGATTGGGCTCAATTGTCGGTTTGTTTTTTCCCCGTCCGCGACTTACCTGTCCGTCTTTGGCGTAGCACACCGAGTTGGACTGAGTGTACTTGACGGCGATGGTGGCCACAGTGAGGTCTCGCACGGCCGCCTCAGACAGCTGATGAACGCAATTGGGTCAAAGCGGGAATCAAGTTAAATAAAAGTCAACGTAAACTCTAGAGGGAGTAGGAGACCGAAACATGGACGCACCGAGCCCTTGGACACGACGTTGCTGAAGAATTCCTGATTGATGAGTGCGACATTCCTTTTTTGTTTGAGGTAGAGGCCAAACAACACTCGCACCTCGGTGTCATCAGGCTCATAGTTGGGGTCCATCTTCAGCCAGGACGGACAAGGGCAAAAAATATATAATCAACAGCAAGCGCTGGCCACATCATTAGGTACACTTGTCAGCTCTAAAGATCTGTGTCAAAGTCCTCTGTAGCTAAATATGGTCAACAATGTGGGGAACAAATATTTTGTTGCATTTTTCCTTCCTGTAGGTGCCCCTGTACAAATCTGCATTTGGCATAGCAAAATGAAGCAATTGCACAATTGTTTGTCCGATGTTTGTAACCCAAAAATGTGTAAACGCTTTTTTTTTTTAATTCTTTGTCCCTCACTCTTAAAAACGTATTTACACGTTTTTATGCAAGAGCATTCAGAAGGCTTTGATGCAGCTTCTGACATGGCTTAAAGCAATGGTAGTTATTACAAAAAACGGCCAGCAGGTGGCAGCAGAGTATAAGAGATCAGCCAGGGTCATGTTGCAACAAGCTCTTTTTGTCAAGTGTTTCCACCAGGAATGTGAATATTGATGAAACTTAGCAATGTTCTAATGCTAATTGCTGCAAAACGGAAACGGATACAAATATTTTATTTTTTTAGTAGACTCTTATCTTTCTTTTGGTATGTTTGGTATGTTTTTATAGCAATAGAACACAATATTCTGTGGGCCATGCAAAATCAGTCGAGAGCGAAGGGGGTTGCTTCAGTGAAAATGGCCGGGAGTGAATGAGTTAAACTTCTGAAGCATGCATCAATTTAAAAGCAAAATAGCTGAAGAAAAAGAACAAAATTGGCACCTGAAGCACGCAGTAGTTTCCATTTTTCTTTTTTGACAAGATCCTGAGTGCTTCTTCATCATAACCTGGCGCAATGATCCCATCAGACACCTGTAAGCGACGCATACGCACAACATTTCAATATTTCAACAACTGGAGGGTGAGCGTGTGGTTTTTACCTCTCTTGATATAATTTTGGCAGTGGGAACGTCACACACGTCGGAAACGGCAATGAAGTCTCCAAAAGAAGACATCCGGTCAGAACCTGACAAAGACAAATATGACGTGTGCATGACGGACTGATTAACATATCTAGAGTATCTCACAAACGTGAGCACCTTATCTGTTGGTAGATACTTGTAGCAATGGGAGCATGCTCCCATTGCTACAATGTTAAACTGTCTAAATCGTGCCCAGTTCGCCATTTTCCCGACCCGGCGTCATGTGAATTACGAGGTCTATGGTGTGAATGGTGAGCAGGAATGTTCCATTTTTTTATGTCATTGCTCACGGGCTCAGCCTGTCAGCGCTCGTATCACACGCCGCACACGGCATCATATTGGTCTGCAAGGCTGTATTACTGGAACCAGATCTTGTGGTCTGATGAGACCAAAATAAACTTACTTGCTTGCTTGCTTGTCAATTCGTTCCATTTTGACTTTGATACTACACCTGCATGAAGTACCTCAAAAATGTGAGTGTTGGAGTCACTTATGTGAAGTGGTAGTTGTTGTTCTAACCTCTCGCCCTGGCGTACGCGGCGGCCAGCGGGCTGAGATCCTTCAACATGTCGTGCACCATGCACACTTTGGCCTCCTCCTCAGTCAGAGGAACACCGACTGCAGCTCCTTCAGTCAAAAAAGATGAATTATTGCGGTTTCGTCACATTCAAAACTTTTCTCCATCTTACCGGCCGGGCTGACGTGCTTGAAAGACGCGGCAGCGGCCACGCCGAGGGCGGCCCTCAGTTCGCGGACGAGCTGCCAAGCGTTCAGGGCGTCACACAAGTTGATGAAGCCAGGGGAACCGTTGACCACTGAAAAAAAAAATAATAATCAAACCAATGGAATATAAAGGGCTCATTTTTAGCTTCTTTCGGAAGATATAACATGTAATGAAAATATTTGGAATATTGGGGCGAAGGTTGCTTTCAGGCCACAGCAAATTATAATTCTTTACCCTAATAATGGACAAAAATTCCCACAAACACACTTATAAATGTTTGAAAAAAAAAGCCATTCCAAAATAGATGTTTATGCAAGATAAATTCATTGTAATATTAAAATTATTCCTTTTAATGGTTTATAATTTACTTATATACGTATAATGAATCTGATCATTTTTCAAATAAAAAAAAGTTTACTAAAGAGTTATAAAGAATTTTACAAAACAGTATATCATTTTGTATTATATATTAAATACAATTTCACAAATATATTTTACATTTTATTATTAAATACAATAAGAAAACGCAAATGATTTGTTAAATTTTACTATTGCTTTGTTTTGTTATTATTAATAACAATTATTTATTAATAAAAAATCAAATGTATTGACATTTTTTAAAATGGTTTATTTTAATATTTACAATAAGTAAATTAGCCAATTTTATACACTTAGCCAGGTACTGTATATAAAATGTTAAATCTATGCAGAAAGCAAAATGGTTTATCTTCCGGCTTATTTTATTTACAATAAATTAATCAATTCATTAAAATACATTTAAAAGCTTTTTTATTTTTTTATTAGATTAATATATATAAGACGAAACAATACTACTAGTACTACTCTATTCTACTTGTTACAATAAAATAACAAAATAAAAACTATCAAATCAAAAATTTGGACAGACTTTCTTATGCCATTGAATGAGAAATCGTACAAACTTTTGATTTGTCGTGTAGAATTAATGTACACTGTATTTTATTAATAATTATATTGTATTTACATTGTTTTTAACAGTTAGTTTGTAAAATAAATAATTTGGTAAATGTAGAATTGTTTATTATATTGCAATTTTTTATTTATTCATTATTTATATAGAAAATTACGATGGTGCATTAAGGCCACGTATAAATATATATTTTTTAGAGGGCGGGGGCAATATTCAGAGAAAAAAAACTCGCAAATTTATAAAATGGCAAATTTGAAGAAAAAAAAAACTCAAAAACTTACGATAAATACACGTAGTGCACCAACTCGATTGTTTGTGCCAATACTTATCAGTCGGATTTCCAAATAAGGAGATAGTAATTGCTTTAGCAGAGATTAACCATATGATGTTAAGCATTCGTTGAACGACGCCTCGCTTTGCGAAGGTCCACACCCGGACGATCAAGCATTTTATTATTAATTTGTTATAAATGTAGATTTAATTGTACATATGTTCCCAGAATTATTATTTACACGTTTATAAATGTGGGAATTGTTTTGTACAAGTATCTAAGTTGATGTGACAAATCTGCTCATTCACGATGAGCTCGATGGGTCACACACATACTTTGCCCAACCCTGAAGTAGCGTTTGTAATCTCGGTAGAGAAAGAAATACTCCTCAACATCCCTTTGAATTGAGTGCAGGTGATAGTCAAGAGGGCACCTTTGAGGGGGAGGGTCGAGTGCAGCGTGTAGAGCTGGGCGGGGGCTTGGTGCGGGTTCATGCCATAACGCAGGGGCAGCTGGGAAACGCCCCGGCTGTACTGTCCACGGAAGTAATCCGAAATAGCATCATCATACTGGGCCGTGTGAGTGAAAGCCTAAGGAACAACATTTTAAAGACGTAGGGAAAATGTAAGTCCCCCTTTAGAAAAGTATTCAAATTGAAAAGTTTTTTTGTTTTTTTTTACTTTGAGAGCCAGCGTCCTTCGTGTTTCCAGTGTGGTATCCTTGTCTTCAGAGCTCTCCATCTCCGTGGCAACCAGTGAATAATCAGCAGGGTCACACACAATTGTGACCCGTGCGTGATTCTTAGCTGCCGCCCTCAACAAAGTTACACCACCTCATTGAATGAGGGAAAAGGATGACAGTTAGCATTTTTTAAAATTGTTTCTAAGCAATGTAACATTTGTCAGATGTTTAGAATACAAGCGTCCCAATGTGCAAATCCGACTCACCAATGTCAATCTGCTCTACAGCGTCTTCCACTTTAACATCCGGTTTGGCGACAGTTTTGATGAATGGGTACAGGTTGCACACGACCACCCTTGGAGTGAGCACAGAAGACAATTGATCTGTTTTTTGATTGTTTGTTTTGCCTTCAGTGTAGTACCACACTTTGCCACAACTTACCAAGCAGCACTGAGCTCTAATAGAAGAAATGCAGCAATTAAGAGAAGGAGGAAGAGGTCAGCGAGTATTTTTTGTGTTGCTGCTCCAAGTGTGCTTAAGTCAAAGTTAAATTAATATTTTGAATTATTGTTAACTTTGATGCTAATTTATGTTAGCCTGTTTATGGTGTTTTACATTATATGTTAGCATTAAACTAGCGGACTTTCATTAGATGAAATTATGTGTTTGAACATTCTGATGTGTGTTTTATTATTGTCCAATTCGCGTTTGCAGAATGTTCTGTTTGAATGTGAATGAAGAAAGAAGCTATTTGAAACTTTAACAGCTATGGCAATTTTCCTCAGCCCGTCTATGGCATTTCGCATCAAGCTAGCAGACTTTTGTTGGTGAAATGGTACAATGTTCCTGAACATTTTGATATTTAAATGTTTGTCTTTTGTTTTATTTGTCAGTATTACAGTACAGTACACTTCTCCTGGGAGTGATTGACAGCTTGAAGCAAGCACATTTCGCCTATTGTCTTTCATTTTGTCCAATGTGTCCCATTTCTGAACAGCAAGCACCAGAAGAAGAACTAATGAATACTTTAAAAAGTTTGTTTTAATAAGTTTAAGTGTTATGATAAATATGAATGTGAGGACAACAAAATACCTCAACCTTCAAAAGAATGCACAATCATCAAGACTAAATCAATAACCAATCAGTGCTACTAATCAGATTCATTGTTCACTTCTAACAAGTCAGATGACATCAGAGCCCTCTTGACCTGACAAACCCGAGTCACAAGACCAGCTTGTGGGAGCAGCACATTTCCAATTATCATGCTGCTAAACTGAACCACACGTGCTTCCCGTTGCTAACCTTTGCACAAACGTGCACATTACACAGAAGGTGTTCAAATTATGAGTATAATGAAATAGTTATGCGTAAGTTGTGTTCTCACCTGACCAGACTGTAGCCCAGCTTGTCCATATCTGCCGTGTCACTCGCCGTCTTTCTGGCCAGGATGCCGCCGTGGACTGCGGGATGGAGGGTCTTCACGCGGCCTCCCAGCATCTCTGGGTGGCCAGTCAGCGCAGACACATCCCTGACACGCAACACACATAACACTGTTGAGAATGCTACTATGGAAAGCTGTTTGAAAATGTATTTGATATCCTTTATATGCAGCTTGATGTCTATATATGTACTAGCACGCTCTGTATCTTTGCTAGTAAGACAATTCAGCACACTAGTAGAATGACTAGGGTGCACTTGTGAAAAGTGCAAATGTGGAACTAGTAGTGGAATGTTTGTAATTAGTGAGACACATTTGTTCCACTACTGCCCTGAATTGTCTTTTGGTGAAGTTGATGTACAAGTTGGGCGTCAAGGATGTGGAAGAAGCGCTCGAACAGCTTTCAACGGGCCACATGGTGTACCTGACGGTCAGTCCAGCATCCCGCAGAGCTTTGGCTGTCCCACCTGATGCTACCAGATTCAAACCCACGTCCACGAGCCTTTTGGCAAACTCCAGCAGTCCACTTTTATCTGAAACGCTCAGCAGTGCTGCACGACACACACAAAAAGTTGTTTTTCCCCCCCCCACTCTCGCGGAAGTTAACATTTCGAGCGAGATCCGAACGCACCACGTTGGCTAATGTTAGCAAAGGTAGCACCACTAACCACACATCGCTAGGGGAATAAGTTCATTAGAAAAATGACACCCAATTTGGGATGAGAAGAAAACTCACCGAGTTCCGAGGAAGCCATTTTCACAGCCAAGTTGTCAGATCGTAGTTAGCGCGGAATTTAGCAATGGTTACTGTAACGTGAAGAATGAAAAGTGAATGGACCTTGTAAACGCTCTCCAATGCTTTTCGATGTTTCTTTCTAATGCTTCTTCAGTCATCATGTGCTTCCAAAAGTGCTATGGTCCCGCCTCCCGTCCTTCGACGTCACCACGACCCATGACGTTCCACGAGCGCATCCAAGTGGTGGACGCCATTTTTACATCCACAAACAAAAATGTTTCAAATCTCCCTCAATCTTCTCCCATCTCCCATATTCAAGTCTATCGAATTGATAAACTATGAGAAAAGCAATAAATTATTTCATATGTTAAAGGCTTTGTATTCATTAAGCTTTAGTTGTAAAATATAAAGAATAATAAAAGGTAAAACAAACAAACAACAACAAAAATACATTTTTGTATCCAGAACATATTATATTATATTATATTATATTATATTATATTATATTATATTATATTATATTATATTATATTATATTATATTATATTATATTATATTATATTATATTGACAGATAAAAGACAGAAATAGAGACAAGATGAAAACTATACATAGTTATACACCCTTATATTTGTTGGGGAATATATAAATGTAATTGCAATATTACAAATGCAATTAGGATTAAATAAATAATACGTTCTGTATATATTCATTGCCATTAAGGAATTTGTGTTTTGCCCGTAAAATTGTGGGGGGAAATTAACTGTACACAGATATATTTTATATGATATGATATGATACGATATGATAAATGGAAAATGGACTGAACTTATATAGCGCTTCCTACAACATTTCTATAGAATGTCTACAGTTTGCATTTATAACTTTTGCGCACTTGTAAAAAAACAACAACAATGTTCAGGGATCCTAGAGGTATAGTTTGTCTTTACAAACTATCTTATTTATTTATTCATTTTTTGATTTTATTTGTATTTATTTATTTGTTTTTGTTGTACAAGTAGCCTACAGTATACCATTGCCTTTTCTGGGAAATTCCTCATTACTTTACATTTCACCACCAGGGGTCAGCTGTGGACTTTAATGGCACACATGCCTGACGGACGTTTGAGACCCTAATACTGTAAATAATACCTACTGCACAATTTTAAATGGATATTCACAACGTCGATCATTTCAATTTATACATACAGTATACATTATTGAAGGACATGGAAGTAATTATTCACAATAACATTATAGCTACATTTAAAATGCAAATTAGGTGTGAATGCCGAAGAGTTATACGTTGAACTGAAATACAGTGGACTATAGCATCATCGAATCATTTCAAACTGGAATGGTTTCGAACCGGTCAAGAAATGTTGAAGCAGATGGTGAAAATATTTGTCAGTGTTGTCATGTAAATGTGGAAGGATGAATATGAGAGAAATTTGGGAACGTGGACGATAGTTCTCAAGATGCCTCCCGGTAACTTGGACTTCAGTCCGCGGTTGCAAAGAGGAAAATTTGGATTTATTTATTTATTTATTTTAATGTCTCATTCACGATTCTACCAATTAGTAGACCTATAGTTAATGAATTGAGTTGGAAATGCTCTAGCATTCACCCAATTTTGTAATTTCTACCTTATTTATTTATTTATTTAAATGTGTTCTTTTAGAATGGAAGATGCTTCTTTTTGTCCATTTATTTTTCATTGGTCGTCTTGTAAATAATCAATAAGCTTCACAGCCAAGTTCCAACTCGTGGGCCTATATTTTTAACACACATCGTCGTAGACAGGTTATTCCCAAGCATCAAGTGACATGTCATGCGTGAATACATTTCCCACGGCCACGCCCTCTTCAATAAACTTTACAGGCAAAAAAAAAAACGGTGTGTTTTTCATGCGTTTTGAGTAGGACTGATGTAAATTTATTGGGCTCCTCCGTCACTCGACGCCTGCTGTCCATTAGTTAAGTGACAAGGGCCCGGGAAACGTGTGATTACCTTAAGAGATCACACAATCTGTTCATATTCACGTAATGAGCTCCACATTTTGCTGATTGATTCAACGGTGTGAAATATGTTTTTTCAGATTTATTCGTCTAACAAATGGGATGATGGGGGGTTGTGAGTGAGTGAGTGATTCAAAAGACAGTGAAATATTTTATAGACAAATTGTGCATTATGGCTCCAAAACAAAGAAGGTCGTCTGCATTTTTAGTAAGAAACGAGACGAAATGCGTAATGGGAATCAACAAGAATAAAGGTGAGTTCAGATTGTATTAGTAGTCGTGCAATCAATAATAATAAGGCCTTATAATGAGCTGTGCATGCGATGCAGCAGCCCAGCCCACGAGCTGTAATTGATTTGCTGCAATGTGCATGATGATGAATTGATGTAGCCTATACATAATAAATAAATAAATAAATAAAAACATATTACTTTGAAATTGAAGGTTGGCAAATAAATGTGCTGTCTTTTGACTCATCTAATAAAATAAATCTACACTGTAACAAATTTCTGTAAAATATACAGTAAAAAAAATTACAGCATTTTCTTGTTTTTTATTTTATTTTACAGTATTTAACTGTATACAGCAATGCATTATGGGGGGAAACAAATACAGTAATTTGCTGTATAATTAGCGGTAGAATACTGTAAATTGTACCGTTTTGGCATGTATATATGTGGATTATATGTAAATACTGTAAAGATTGTTGAATTTTGGCGGGCATCTCTATTGGAGAAGAAGCAAATAGCGGACCCTGTATTGTCACTGGTGCAAAGACAAGAACAATATTTTAGGACGAGGTTCAGCCTGCATTGTCTTCACATCGCATTTCTCAGATAAACAGACAACATTACATCTAACATTCATTTATGCACTCGGCTGCAGAACGAGGATTGGTTTTACAACAAGGGCGGCTGACTGGTTAGCACATCAGTGTACCAGGTGTGAGATCGAGTCCGGGCTTTGGCCTTCCTGGATGGAGTTTGCATGCTTTCCCCGTGCGTACGTGGATTTTGCACTGGTCTACCACATTTCAAAGACATGCATGACCAGTTAATTGAGCACTCTAAATTGTCCCTAGGTGTGAGTGTGGATGGTTGTTCGTCTCTGCGTGCCCTGCAATTGGCCGGCAGCCCGTTCAGGGTGTACCCCGCCTACTGCTCAAAGCCAGCTGGGATAGGCTCCAGCGACCCTTTTGAGGAAAACGTGGTTAAAAAAAAAATGGATGTATGGATTTTACAACGACATACTGTATTATGTATTTTTATTTAGTTACATGGAAAACAGGAAACGGTTGTAAACTAGATTATGGCGAATTGCTGTAAAAGTAAATACAGTAAGTAACTGTAATTTATATACAGTAAATACAGTAATGTAATGAGATTTTACATGAATTAGCTGGCAACTTTTTTGCCAGTTATTTCTTGTAAATTCTGCAGTCAATTCGTTACAGTGTATGAATACCATCTTTCCATCCATCCATGCAGCCATCCCTCCATGCCTCCATCCATCCATTCATCCATTCATCCATTCATCCATTCATCCATTCATCCATTCATCCATTCATCCATCTCAAAAAAGCATTGTGAAAGCATTGTGAAGCAGAGTATGAATGCATTTAGGCCACCATGAACTACCATAAATGCTCTCATTCTGGGCCAATGAAAATCCTCTGCATATATTTCTACGCACGTTTTTCATCTTGTTGGACCCCTGTGACATCATCTTTCTTATTCATTAACTTAATTATGTGGCTAATAGTAAACCTCGGCGATTAAGTGCGACCCAAGAGCTTTTGAAAAAATTAAAGCCTGAATTAGTAGCGGTCTATCACCAACATATAAATTAAATTTAAAAAAAAAAGTGATTTATGCCATCCCATTTTATATCCGTTTTTATTGCGATTGGTTTTACGTAGATGCAATAATCAGTGGGGCATATAGTAGCCTATCTTACCTCTCCATATCCAAATTGCATTATATTCCTTAATTGTAGAGGCTCTGTGATCCAACGCTGATGTGATCCACATTAACCTGTATATTACATTGCAGTAGCTACCTAATAATATGATTATAATAGTCCTATTGCAAGTGGCCATGCCAAATGAAGTGTGTTTCGAAAGTGAGTGGAAATGTTGTGAGCAATTTTGGACATAATGGGCGGTTGGTGGGGGGTAGAGGGGTCGTGAGGGTCCTGACTGACGCAACATATGACGTCGGGAACAACAGTTAGCTCCTCAGTTATCATCACTGTTTCTGTTTTTCACAGAAAAATCTGCAGTTATTTCAACAGCTATAGAGTTACATTTAACTCTTCAAAAGTTTATATGTTGGTCCACACTAATTGGTGAAAATAACACTTTTGAAAGTGTTTTTTTTTTCACTGAAATGGAGTTAAAACAACTCTGATGGCTGTTAAAATGTAACACTAGTCAACCATGGTCACTGTGGATTTTACACGCGTAGTGTAAATTATTGCGCCATCTAGTGTTTTTTTTAAATCCTCAAAAGAGTTGCTTTACTGTGTTTTTACAGTCTATAAAAATGACACCACATTTGGAGATAAAGTGAAACACGTATTTAACAATTCAAAATGTTTTGACTAAAACATGTCATAAAAAAAGACTTCATGGGCCCAAACAATTTTTGTTGAATGTCAGTTTTCCTAGTGATAATGGACTCATCTCTCAAACTAGAGAAGAGCTCGTGCGAAGGCGGAGTTTCATTACATCTCTGCACAGTTGTATTCACACTTCAACTGCAAAAATGTAACCCTGAAATGTTAACATTCCCATTCTTTTCTGTGTACAGACATATTGTAATTTTGAAATGTAGGTCAGTGATGCAATACAGTATTTTCCGATTTAAGTACACATTTGTAGTAGTCGTAAAGCGAGGACCACCTGCATACTTTGGCATTGTCTTCGTCGAGATCGGTACCTTCCTCTCCGATAACCTGTCAAGTGCATTTTGTAGTCTTTTGTCGCAACATGAACCTAATTTTTAACGTATTAATGATACAATTGTAGTTTAATTTACTGATTCTAATCGCCTGCGATGGGCTGGCTACCAGCTCAGGGTGTACCCCGCCTACTGTCCGAAAAACAACACGCACGCATGCACATAATCTACATTGAAGAAATGTTCAGTTTCAAATGTGATCAACTTTATTTCCTGAGTTTTCTCACAAATGCTGCATGGACCTCAAATAATCCAATTGGCCTGCTTACACAATATAAACATGCATATAGCCACTGTATTCTATTTTATACAGCATCTGAATGGGATGAGTTGTTTCTCTCTTTTGAATATTAACACACCATGTCCACCAAAAGAATAACAAGCAATTTACAGAGTCCATTTTTAAAGTAAATGACCATACATACTGTATTTAAAGTCTAATCACATTTTTCTTGGCAATGGCTCAGTCAAGTCAAGTGTATTTATTGAGAACATTATCAACATGTCAAACAAGTTTGTTTTTTTCATATTGTTAAACAACAAACAAGAGTAAGATAAATACATTATGATCCATTTTGATAACAAATCAAATAAATTAATTTCAATTCATTTCCAAACAAAAATGGGAAACGCTTAAAAAGTAAACAGGTGAAAGTGCAACATCACATTCAAAATGATAGAAACAATAAACAAATTTAAAAAGCATCTTAACATGTGGTGCCAAAGGCATTATGTTTTGGAAGTTGAAGCACCATTGGTCAGTCAAACAGTATCTTTTTGTGTACATTTATACACAGCTTGTTGTCTTACAATACATGGTGTATTAACTGTGAGTTCAGAAGGTGGCTGGAGGAGACGAGACAACTTGAAGGTGCAGCAATGATGATAGCAGTACTGGATGTGTTTGCATGTAGCCGACCTTTCACATTTTCACCAACGAGAAAACAGCATTAAGTCCATGTGTTGTTAACCTTTACATACTTTAGGTCACATTTGACCTATTTTGAAATTTGGCAGCAATGAAAATACCCTAAATGTAAATTTCCAACCCTTTAATTTGATGACCTCTGCCGCCTAAATTTACCCACAAACACAATTTAATATTTATAAACGTAATTCTGTTGTATAGGTGCTCAAAACAGTCCTGAGAACTGTCTGTGTTCCCACCACATTTCAAAGATTCCTGCAGAAACATACATCTGCTTATTTTTGAAAAGTTATGGGGCATTTCAAAACAGTGCAAGTAAAATACACTTCCCTTTTCTCTGAAACATATTTATAAGGATTATCAATTACTGTATATCAGAGTGGCTATTAATATAAAGTGAAAAGATCTGGAGTTGAGGATTTGATAGAGACAATTATTAAGAGCATATTCTTAGCTTGGATCAAAATTGATACCATCTTCTATTTGTGTGCATGGAAAATGATCCGCATTTACGGGCTAACAACAAATGTTCTGGTTGTTCACAATGGTAGACTGCCTTCAAGCGAATGTCCCTGAAATCAAATGTTCAGTCTTTTCACAGTCCCGCCACCATTTTCCTGTCTCCTCCTCCTTCTCCTCCTCCTCCTGCTTGCACTCCCTCCAGTTCATCTTCAGTGAAAGGGCTGTGCGGGTTGAAGCCCACTTCGGCGCTGCGCTGCAAGAAGTCCATGGATCGCGGCATCCCGACTCGGTTCCCCATAACCACCGAAAAACCGTGCCGGGGTTCTTCTTCTTCCTCCTCCTCTTCCTCCTCCTCCTCTTCGTCTTCATCACCATCCTCCAAAAGTAGATCCACAGCGCTGTCTTCTGGACTCCCATGCTGAGACCTTTTCGCACCGGGTTTGTTACTGGATGCTTTTCCAGCGGCTTCAGACTGGCCGCAAGCACCGGCCTGCTCCTTGGCCTTCCGACTTCGCTTCCACTTCATTCTCCGGTTTTGGAACCAGATCTTGACCTGACCAAAAGGCCACAGAAACACAAGCTTACTTTACTTGCTTGCTTGCTTTACCCTTGAGGGATTAGAATTAGTATAGCAAACTCAAACTAACCTAGATATTGTAATTTTTGCAAAAATTGTGTGTGAATTCTAAAAATGCAGTGGAATTAAAATGTTGAAATGTAGAAGGTGAGGGTTGAAATGGTTTGGAGAACTTGTTTAAGAAATAACTATAATGATAACACATTTTTGGAGTTGACTGCTTTTCAGCACAATTAAAATGACGACTTTGAGACGGTTTCCCTCCTACCTGTGTTTCCGTCAGCATAAGAGAAGTGGCCACTTCGAAGCGTTTGGGTCTGGACAGGTACTTGTTGAGCTTGAACTGGTTCTCCAGCTCAAGCAGCTGCTGGCTGGTGAAGGCCGTACGAGGCCTTCGGCACTTTCCCAACAGACCAGACTGGGGGCCTTTAAAAGGAGCACACTTACTATCACAATTTCAGCCGTATGCACTCCAGTGAGGTACAGAACAATTCGTTAAAAGCCAAAATGTCCTCATTTTATTACATCACGTTATATTTTTATTCCTAAAATGTATATTTTATATTGTAAGCCACAATTACATTACAAATATATATTCTATGTGCTCCCACTAATTCAAACACTGATTAATATTTGTGGAACACGAGTTGAGCCACAAAATCCACACCTTTTTATCCATCTCACGGGGCGGCCATTTTGCCACCTGCTGTAAAAATGGCCGCCTACTGAGACGGACATAAAGCAGTTGGATTTGTTGCTTAACTCAAACACAAGAATAATCACAATGTCGTGTTTAGACAGACAACTTTGGGGTTGACATCTCCTTTAAGGGTTTAATGCAAATGTGTGAAATGTAAAAGTTAGTTCAACTGAAATAACTACTACTAACTAATAAGGAGGAATTTATCACTAGAGGGAGTCAATGTATCATAATTTGATCATCACTGCTCTATATAAAACCTAGTTTTTAATCATCAAATTGTAATAGTTGTTAGGGGCGTGGCCTCAATGGAGAATGTGGGTATCATAGACACCCCCCCACGCCCCCCACATTCAGTCACTATTTTTAAACCCTCAGTTTTCACACTGATGCCCCCTCAAACTTGTTTTTCTTTTAAAAAAAAAAGCATTGCCAGCATTGTCCAATGTTATTTTCAGTATTTTCCGTGGGCTGCTAAAAAATGTGCTATGTCACAGTTTGAACACCCCTATCCATTGTCACATCATTTCTTGCATTGTTATAGCTCAATTTCACTCAATTGATCTGCCAGTTTAGAGAAGTTTTACACACGTGTGAAATCTGGGGCCAAATGCTGATACCAAGGACACAGGAAGTTCAGTATCATTTTTGTATAAGTAGACACATATGGCAGCACTCTGCGGTCGTCATTAACTGTAAGGCTTTACTGCAGTTTATTGTTGACGCCGGGCAACACAGCAGAAGCAGATGCCGGGCCGTACAGGCCATAAAATCACAAGCGTGCCATTAACTTAATGAAAATTCAATGACGGCTTTGGGATTTTATTGATGAACTACAAAACGTTTTAGGCGCTTGTTTATTAGTTTCTTTGTCACATTGAGACAGTTTTCATCGGTTTGCGCTTTATAGAGACACAGAAGGGGCAAAAGGAAAATATGAGTGGGTCTAATAAAGTAGGGAGTGTATGGATATATTGCCAACACTGACAGAAAAGTAAAAAAAAATCAAAAAAAGTAGAAACATTTAGTACAAAACAAGCTAGTGTTGGTTTAAGATGGGCCTACGGAACCCCGAGTTTCTCCTGATGATTTGTCATCAGCGTAAGTGAATAAGGAGACAGTGTCAAAGTGCTTTAAGCAAATTGAAGGCAGAAAAGCCCTGACGAGTAAAAACTGATGTTAAATACAAAACACAAGGTTTTTATAACGGGATTTGTCTATTTGCAATTCATAAATTGATGACCTTTACGTACTGTATCAATTTTGACATAGGTGAGAAGCAAACTTTTCCAGTGTCACTAATCTAACTCTAATGACCTTTTTGTGACGGTTGAAGCTATTAGAATGCAATAAAATAACATGCAGTGGTCCGGGTTTGTCTATTAATCCATCCTATCTTTTTGCACCTTACCAAATGTTGACATTTTTTGATAAAGAGAAGGAAAATGATTGACCTGTTTGACCTAATGATAAACTTGAAAATAGAATAGTAAATGGGTCATTTTAATGGTAATAAAAAAAAAGAAAGAAATATCCTATTATTTTTGATCTACCAGTAGAAGAATCACTGAATTAAATAAATGGAGTAATGTTTAAAGTTTTTCTTAATCCAGGGCAATACATTTGTTAAATCCAGTTCTGTTGTTTACAACTTTTATGTACAGTACAATTGCATTTAGAACGCTTTGTTTTCAAACAATTATATAGGCCTATACTTTTGAACTTTTATGCACAATACATTTGAATTTAAATAGGGTTACAGTGGCTCACAATAATATTAAACGTACTTATTTTTAGGAATGAAATCTATGCCTTGTGCCTTCTACCTACAATTGTTGGGCATTAGGCTACTTGGTGGTCCTAGATTGATATCAAAGATACTAAAACAACAGTTTAAAAAGACTCACCGCTGTAATCTGGCAGTCTTGGCATCATAATCCCTGCCCGGATCCAGTGCTCCAGGGGCACCGAGCCCGCCATGGCCGCGGCCGCCTTCAGGTGCTCCGGGTAGGCGTGAGTCAGCTGCGTAAAGCCGGTGTAGGCGAAAGCAGGGTGCTGACCACCCAGAGCAGACAACGGGTACATGGGCGCTCCCGGGTACATGCCCGGGATGGCAGCCTGTGGCATGGAAGCCAGTCCCGGGTGCGCGAGATTGAGCACACTCGCTTTTGGGATCATTCCTGACACGTGAATGTGCGCGGCGGCCCGAGGGGGCGGCGTGTCCCCGCGGCGGCAGGACACGGGGCTCCCCACCGGACTGTCGCAGCTCAAACCCGGGGACAAGTCTCGGTCTCGGCTGGCCCGGTTGGGCTCGTCTGCGAGCAGGGCGTCGATGCGAAAGTTTTTCGATTTCTCCATGACGAGTTGGAAAGAAGTCAACAAGTTTAGAGGCTGCACACCTGCGGAGTGCATTCAACCTGATGCAATTAGCGCACGCATGTGTCACGTTGCAGTAACTCCTGCTTGCAGATTACTGTTTGTTTGCCCACTGTGGTCTTGCAGAGTGAGTTTATTTAGCGCGTCGACTGGGAAGGTGTCCGTCTTCAACCTCAACTCCACACACTTCCTCCCTCCCTCCATTCATCCGTCAATCCAGGCCGAGGTGGGGGCCGGCTGTGATTGGCTCTGACGGGCCTCTAATCAGCTAATTACCCGCTCGTTTCTCCCCCTCTGGAAAGCATTGCGAGTGAGGTAATGTCCAACCCTTGTCCCGCCTGCAAACACCTTCAACTGCATCAAAGCTGGGAAGGCTACATTAGAAGATTAGTCAATTGTTAAACTGCAGTACTGCATATGACATGGGTGTCAGATCTCCACCCTTAAATTGCACACTTAACTGGCCACAACTAGGCATTATCCGCGCATGATGCAGCACATCTAAAGACAATAATAATGCTTAATTTTTTATTGCATTTAAACATTTTCAGGATCATTTTAATTGCTTCTCCTTCCACATTTGTCAGACCAATAAAACTTCAAAACACACACAAAATTCAGGACTTTTCAGTTCACATTTTCCATTCACACAAACACACAAAGATACTGAAGTGTGAGACCAGACGTTCAACAACAACAAAAGTTCCTTATAGGCTACAGTATTTCCCATTCCAAATTCAAACTGTTCAGCTCATTCAGAATATATGGCAAGTATTTATCATTTTACTAAAGGTCCCAAATTTTCCCAACACGGAAAGATAGTTTATATATCTACTCTTGTTTCTGCATTTGTCAACAGGTTCAAATCATTCCAATTTGCAACTTAAGTCGGACTCTCTACATTTTAACAATTAATTCTACAGCATTTCAGTTTGTCTTCGTCTCTTCAATATTCACACAAAATTTTCTACAAAACTTGAATTCTCTAAACTGTATAACTAATATTGTGGCTCTAAGAAACACTTATATATATATAACCCCACAGTTGCCAAATGAGTAAATTATGACCATAAAACTAAACATATCTAAAAGTGAGTTTCTATTTACACATGCTTTTAGACATCTCCTAAATTGGTCCAATAAATCGTGACAATCTTGGGATCAAATGGTGACACAAACATTCTGAGCCTCAAAATATTGCTGAATGGAGGACGCAGCAAAGAAAGAACACCGAGTGCAGTATTTAAATCATTTATATTAACGGCTCCCTTCATTCTCACGGCCATCCAAGATGCAATTAAAGTTTATGACCTAGAATTGCACACAAACCATATAAAAGCATAATAACAGGACGGTAGAGGGTATAAGTTAATTAACCCTCTACTTAATGTGAACTAATGCCATTTTAAACACAAAAAAAGGAGCAGGATGCTAAAAAAAAAATTGGGAACTTGCAAGAACTGTTGGCCATAAACTGCCATAATTCTGTTTGGCACTTAAAAGCAAAAAGTGGAAATATTTAGATTATGCAGCATATGGCTTTGCATAATGAAATTGAGCCCAAACATGTCAGACTGTCTAGTACTAATACATGTTGAAAACTGTTCTGAGGTTCCTCCATCTATCAGTCATGAAAGGAATTGACCTCCAGAAAAGCTTGAAGCTTGGAGCAGGTCCGCCCCCTTCCTCCCTCCTCTGCCACCCCCCTTTTTGCCTTATAGCCTCCCGTCTCGTGCCCTCTGCTCCCTATCAGCAGATTACCTCCTTGCTGCTCAAACATTGGCAATTTGCTCCAAGGAATTTAGTGCGCCTCACAATGCCTTCCTCCCCAAAGCCTCATTGGCTTGCTTTTATGATTAGAATGTCGTTTGAATGGGCAGAGCAGGGTGTCATGCCTCACCCGAGCCTGTTGACAGCAGCCCCCAAATTCAATTGAATCACAGGCTGCGAAGTCAGCCACCTCTGCTTCCAATGTCATTTGTTTTTCCCTGACAATGGCTGATCAGGGTTGCAAATGCTATAAATCAGTTCTCAATTTTATTATTACTTTTTTTTTTTTTTTACACCAGATACCATCTTAAAAGGGGAATTCAACCTTAAAAATGTTATGTGTGATGTTACTAGTCTTAACATGATATTCTGGTTAATACTACATTTGTGTAATATGAGTTAAGCAGCAAAAAACATCAGTTTTCATCCATCTCCGGGGGCAGCCATTATGCCACTTGGTGTCGACTGAAGATGACATCACAGTTGATCAGGGCTCAGGCAATGACCAATCACAGCTCACCTGTTTTCTGAAGTTGATCTGTGATTGGTTCTTACCTGAGACTTGAGCAACTGTGATGTCATTTTCACTCGAAAGCAAGTTGCAAAATGGCCGCCTTCTGATATTGATAAAAACAGCTGGATTTTGCTGCTTAACTCATATTCTACTAACGCAATATTAACCAGAATAATATATTTAGACTAGTGGGGCTGCATAGATAATAAATAAATAAATATACTGTATATATATATATATATATATATATGTAGGGGTTGGTGAAAGACTCTGGTTGGTAACCGGGTGGGTAGTAGGTAATGTCTGGTCGGTGCTGGATTTCACTTCACTTTCCTTTCTTTGATCCTTCCTCGGGTCTCCTGACAACCTCACGACTCTAGCTGGATTCTGAAGTATTCGGTTTAGGTGAACGGTATGGGATTTTTATTAGATTTTAGGTAAATTAATGAGTACACACTCACGCACATACAACAAAAAGAGAGAGCAATGATGATGACATGTCGAATCGGTAAAATTACTGAATGAACAATACTGAGCTCTCTCAGGAAAAAAGAAAAAGAAAAAAAAGAATATATATATATATATATATACATACATACTTCACCTTTAAAAATAATAATAAATAACAATAGTGGAAAGGACTTTTACTAATTTAGTGCAGCCTAATTGTTCTGCTGGTGTGCTGATTTGTCTTACTAGCAAGGTCAAAGAGCATACTATGGATCTTAAGATGAATATTAAATAAATACTCAAATGTCTTTCCACAGACGTTTACACATATTCATCATGCAATTGCTATAACTAACATTCTCCACAATGATTGCCATCAGCCGATCTACAAAAACATTGAACTTGATGAAAGATAGTGGATGAGCAAATCAGGCTGAATTGTATCTAATTGACATGAAAAATGTACTTTTTAGTTTTGCTCTTAAGAACATTTCAAGTACAGTAGTTGCTTTTTACTTTTAATTGGTATGAGTGCAGTCAGCAGGCCTACTTTACTTTTATGAGGGTATGTTTTTTTTTTTTTACACAAAAATGAAATGTGTCTCTTTAGAGTGTGAGTACTTCTGCCACCACTGCTTGAATCAAGTGGTGTCGCAAAGCTAAAATAGTCAAACTAGTTCTGAATAATAATAATAAAGTGATTTAGAGGTCAGCAAGTCACAAAGCATAAAAAGCATTCATCATCATCATCATCATTATCAAACATAGCTTTGCACCTTTTCACTGTGAGCGTCATTTTGACAGCCTAAATCCCTCATTACATCTTTTCATTCCACTTTCACACATGCCCTCTCGAACTCTGCGCACAACTCGTCTACACGCACACGCCCTTCACACCGTGAGAACACGATCAGTTCAAAGAGACGCGCCGGCCCTACAAAGCGGCAGTTTATCGAAGAGTTATGTGTCAGTAAACTGTGCCGCCAACAGAAGTTTACTGAAACATTACAGAGCCTATCAGCAATTACAGGCTGATTTTTCAATCATTACCGCTGCAAAGAGATAGCGTGACCTGTCCTCACGCTGATCCTGCTTTGTTCTCCAATTGTCTGACTTCCAGCTGCAGGACTAGTCAGCACATTAATGATCACAATTGATCGTGCATTTATGATCCATTTATAAAGGAAGACAAATGCCACTACCGGGATGAGACATAGTAGAGTAAACATACTGCTATATATGGCATGTTGCAATATGTACATAAATAATGTGACAATGTCCACTATAAAATTTAGGTGCGCAGCTTTATATCCCCCTTCTCCATTAGCACCATTATGGAAGTTTGTGTTTTAATTTAAAGCCCCATTGAAAGGGGGAGTTTTCAATTTACCACAAAAATCATTTTTAAATTTGTCATATTTGATAAAGCTCATTATATAACTTGAGTGTAGTACACGAGTGAAATGATCTCTAAGCATAGGAATTGTCAACATTTCCGCTTGAGGGATGTATGTCACCTCGCTGATTTTTAATTTATTGTACATTCCGAAAAACGAAAACTTCCAACCAATAACACTCGTCATGCAACTTAAGCTATGACGGCCTGTTTGCAGTGCTAATGCTAACTTAGTATTGCTAGCGCTGCCATTTTGTTGAAGCTCGCTTATGCGTTCATAACGTGCATGCCATTATGAATGGCCATGTTTGAGAACTGAGCTCATGAACATTAGCGAGTAGCGTGTTTTGGTCAGAGACTCAATGGGGGGAGGAGTCGAGACGTGAGGCTATGTTTAAATCTTGCTAGTAGTTTTAACACTACAACCTCCCTTCAAGTACCCTAATTTATTTTAGTGTCATTTTAATCTGCGTAGGTGCATGCTGTGAGGCGGCGTTTTGATCCGAGGAATGTTTTTGTGCTGACATCATAAAGTAACAGAATTAAAGAAGTGTAACTCTGAAGAAACTCCGGTGTGAGTCATTCAAGCATACACGACGCAGAATCACAAACCCTTGCTTACATACTGTACATACATTTAAGTATTGTTGTAAACTGAGTTGCTGCTCTTTGTGTATTATTTTGTTTGAAGGTTAACATTTAACATATTCTAAATTCTGTTTCATATAATTGTTTATGTTAGCATTAAGCTAGGACACTTTCGTTAAATGAAATTGCTTTGTTTGGCTTAACATTTTGGTGTTAAATGGTGAAATGTTCAATTATCTTGTGTTCCAAGTGTTTGTTTTGTTTATGTAATTAGTGAACTTAGTTTGAGGCAAGTGCACATAGTGAGTGGGCAAGTGAGTCTTCCTTTGGTTTACGATAGTCTACCGTTTCTTACGCGTTAAAACAGGCGCTAAAAATACTTTAAAAAGTGAGTTTTAATAAGTTTGACAAGTTGATGAGCTTAATAGGCATGTGGGATGGGTCAAACTATTTTTTTTTTAAATTCTTATATGGTCTCTTTATCGCTTATTTTCACTTATCATGGGGGGATGTATAAATGGGGGTCCACTGTATATTCTCCATGCTGGAATGTCACTCAGTCAAGCCACTTATAACAATGGAACATTCAACAGACCACTGAATGATTCAGCCTGCAGCTTTCCCCCAGAAGGTCTGCAGCACATCATCCAATCATCTGGACCTTGGGTGTGATAAATGAAGCTGGTGCACAATGGGCTTCCTGTGCAGCGACAAGCAGATCGCCGTCCTCCGGGTAATTAGACTAATTCTAGGGAAGTTAAAGGCAGGCCATAAATCAGCTTGCTTTTTGCCAGACCTTGAGTTCAAAATGAATGTTGTCTCATTAAGGAGATAAAGGTAATATACTCATTTTCCTTCTCGTTGTACCCTTTTGCTATTATTTATTAACCAATATTGAACTATGCCATATGACATCTAGCCCTGCTTCACGTTCACACCCCTCAAATCAGGTCGAACTCAGCAGTTTCAAGAGCTGCTGAGTGGCAAACGAGTGGGGGAATCTCACATGGAATTGCTCACCATCCTGGGAAAGGATTCATGATAGTAATTCAATTCACACTATAAAATTATGTACAGGGCCACCTTGACTTACAAATACCCCCCCCCCCCCCCCCCATATGTAATGTGTACTTCATAATATATTTAATAAAACCACATTGTTGTCACACTGCATGACCATTATAATAAAAGACAGACTTGCATACTGTTTAGTGAGAAGTCTCAACCCTCAGCTCACCAGTACAACACTAATAATAGTTGTTCTCCGCTAGTGGATGTAAAGGCACTGTGTGGTTGTTTAAAATACACAAAGTGACTTCTGTTTTATATTTACTTTGACAGTAAACTTCATGGAGTCTGCTTTTTGAAGAATTGTTCACTATTTGCTGATGGAAGTTAACTTTGTATCTTAAGTTTACGTTGGCAACAAGAAAAAAAAAAGACCTACTGTCAGTTCATCCGGTTACTTGGTTCCTGAAATGAAAACAATTTTGTTCTTATTATTTGGATGTTAGCTCGTGCATCTGATGTTGTGGTCCATAAGTGTTTGTTGATGTAATAATAGGTGACATAAGTCTAAAAAACCCCCAGTTCAAACAAACTACAAAAGTGGCAGAGCAGGTTATCTCAGTTGGGGAATTCCAACAATGTGGATTTTTTTCAAACTACAACTCACCTGTTTATTTTTTCCACCTTGAATACAAAAGCTTCCTTTCAACACAATCTAGTACAGTGTGTTTTATGACAATTTAATGGGCCCTTCCGTCTAACTGCCCTGCTTTTACTATGGCACTCACAAGGGCCCCATTGTGCATTGACGTGGGAGATAGCTTATCGCTTTCAAGCAAGTATCATTACTTTCACCCTGCTATCTCTCCCATTGTCTTTACAGAGCATTATCTGACCACTTACAAGAATATTCAGCACCATCAAGCGCTTTGAAAATCTCTGCCAGGTGGAATGTTCCTGATTGTTTTTGCGGAGCATCTTATTTTCAACTCGTGTGATTCATTTTAGTATCAAGACAAAATGGTACTTCATTTATATAGCAATTTTCCACCTTACAAGGCCCTCATAGCGCTTTACATTTTGACCACTCATTTACCTACTGATGACGCAGCATCGGGAGCAGGTTCAGTATCTTGCTCAAGGATACTTCGACGTGGTCACAATGGCATGGGACCTCTAGGTTGGGAGACGACCACTCTACCACTGAGCCACGCCGCCCACTGAAGTAAAAGCAGGATTCCCGCAGATCCTAAAAAGTTAAGTGAAGTTAATATTTACAATATAACTCAACTAACTCTTGTGGGATCACGCAATATCATATCAATGGTATCACGATAGCGGAATCACAAAACAGTGATCCAGTTTTAACTAGTAGAGAAAATGGACGGACGTATCAAATTATTAATCAGCACTCAAAAGGTAGCTCTCAGTTTCAGAAAGTTGGTGACCCCTGATCTAGTGGAAGATGAAAAAAAGTGAGCTACATGGCTAAGCAGAAAAGGACATTAGAAAGCTCGTTCCTGATCATAAGTAGACCTTACATGCACCAGAGTCAGACGAATGTATCACTACACCATTAGTGACTTAATGAAGAGACATTTATATTAAAGTTATTATACTGTAGCTATTTTCTAGACCCGCTAGCATAGCAGCTTACACAGCTAGCATGTACGCGGGTAAAAACTCAACATTAGCATGGATTGATTTTCAATATTTGAAACCTATTAAAATACTAAAATTATATTAGTACTCACATTTTACTATGTTTAACTGTAAAGACTTCAGCAATATCGATTAAACATATTTGCCAGGTGCCTGCGTGTCGGTAACAGAGTTGTGCTACACAAAGCAAAATATATATTATAAATTGAACATCTCATCAAAAGTGCACCTCAGGTTTGAGCTGGTCAAATCAAATTATATATTTTATTGAAAACTATATTTAAAAAGAAAAAAAAAGGGTAATTTCTCTCAAAATGTTAGTGCCTAGATTGTCCTCCAATTCTGGAAAGACCCATGTAGCGCTAAAACTACAGAATCTTTCTGACCACAGTGAATTTATCAGTTAAGTTTTTAAAGTGTTATTTGTGACCAACAAAGCACAGTATGTAAACTTTCAGTAGTATAACTGTGAATTAGAAACGAATATGGCATCTAATTGTAAAACATAAAATAAAAGAAGTTATGCTTTGAGAGAATAGTTTGATGCCAAGTGCGTGAAGGCCCATGCAGACGAGGAAACAAATTCAATTACGTCAAAGGCAAATCTTTTAGGCAAATTAATCTGTTTTTATGTTCAGTGAAGTGCCACCTGCCATCTCGTAATTTCTATTTGGAAGGAGTCAATACTCCCAAACTGTGTAGGAATGGATTTGTCACTTGACATTGTCAATAGATTGATGGAGCCCCGTTTAGATTTGTAAATTTAGGAGATTGTGGCAGATGTAAATCACAGCCCTGTGGTGTATTTTAATGCTTCTCAATTGATCAAAATGTCGCCAGGGGTGTGACAAAGTGCGCTGGACCCTCTGCGACATGACTCGGGTGCCCTTGAAATCACATCGCAGGAGTGAGAAAAGACACATCTTTAGCAAATTTTTGTGACAGGATAAACAAACGCTGCAGAAATCTGTGAAAAGTATTTAGCCAAGTTTGGTGCATCTTATAAGTGTACATATACAGGAAATTGTCTTCCACATTGACAATGTTTTAGCTTTACTCGAAAGTAACATAGACTGTGTTTCTAAAAAAAAAAAAAAAAAGAAGAAGAAAAAAAGTCTTATTGTTTTCTCCGATAGTGGTTTCACTAAATCCGTCTGTCCCTATTTTGTCCATGTTTTTTTTCACACCTTGTTTATTATATTTGCTCTATTTACGGTTGCAAGGGTAAGCACTAGGCGAGGTCAGAGATGCCATTTCTCTGTGTCAGTGTGCTAATTGGTTGGAAGAAACTGCTCCTCCTGACATACATCAACCACTTTGGTTCTAGGCAGCCTGTGATGTGTACGAGTCATTTTCATAAAAGTTGATTAATAACAATAAGCTACGAAGGCGTATTAGGGCCATGTATGAATATATTTTTTAGAGGGCTGGGGCAATATTCAGTGAAAAAAACTCGCAAATTTGCCACTTTATAAAGTGGCAGATTTGCGAGAAAAAAAATCAGAAACTTACAAGAAATGCACGTAGCGTAGCTATAGTCTAATCATGTGAGGATTCGTTGGTGGTTAATGGGACACTGTTTATAAAATGAAAAGGCAGGATGGAGACGGATTCATTCTTAAATTTAAACTTTACTCGTCATTCACCGCAGACAGAACGACAACACTAGCATACCTTAGGTAAATGCTAGTGAATGACGGAAAGCAGCAGATTCGACACATCAACTTAGATACTTGTACAAAAGAAATACCAAAATGTATGAACGTGTAAATAATAATTATAGAAACATAAATGTACAAGTAAATATAATTTTTAACAAATTAACTTACATGTTGTTAGATTACCTGTTTTTGTAATCTTTTGCGTGTTCAAATAAATCAGAGTTGAGATCTCGTGAAGAGGGTCCTTGCAAGGTTTTTTTAATCAGAAGCTTCTGATGACACAAAGGAATTTCACCAAGCCATGTTTCTGTCCAAATGTGTGTCCTCCCCCTGGATACACGGCACTTTTATACAAAAACAGTGTTTACAGGAAATCGCTTCTCCCCCTCCCTTCGCAGAGTTCTTGCAGGTGCAAAAATCAGATTACTTTCTCCCAGTATGCTACCTCGTCCTTGAACTTTCAAAAAACGGATTTCTAACGAACAGAAACTAGACTTCTTAGATAAATAAAATAAACTTATTAACTTTCTCATTTCTGGGAAAAGAGAACAGATAACAAAGAGGACAAAAGCATTACTCATCAAGCTATATTAAGTTAACATAGTTATATCTACATATACACAGCTATAACTAAATTCAAAACAGTTAAAATATAAAATGAAATAGTAAAATGTTAACAATGTTTAATCATACTGGTGCGGAACTTCGCAAAGTGAGGCATCTTTGTCGCTGGCCAGTGGCCGTACACAACGCTTCAAAGAGCGAATGCTTAACATGATATGGTGAACCTATGCTAAAGCAATTACTATCTCCTTATTTGGAAACCCGACTGAACAGTATTGACACAAACAATCGAGTAGGATGTTACGTGTAGTTCTCGTAACTTTCTAACTTTTTCTCGCAAATTTGCTAAATTTATAAACTCGCAAATATATATAAAAAAAAAAAATATATATATATATATATATATATATATATATATATATATATATATATATGTATTATTGTATTGTAAGTCATTGATGTAGTCTATCAACATGCCTACACCATATTTAAATAGTGTATTCACAGATTTCACTGATTGTGGGGGTGGTCAGGAACATAAGACACATAATGAAGAGGGGGTTTACTGCTTACAAAAAGTGAAAGCTAAAACTGAAACAAAATCTGAAAGTCAGTTAAAGAAAATCTTCATTTTATTTTAAATCCATTGTGATGCGGTTTACATCCAATAAGATGAGAATTGCGTCAATGTCAATAAAACAAAAGAATATAACACAATTATTATAACAAAAAAGTTTTTAAACATGCATATTCATTCATTCAGGCGTGGATTTATTGTTTGGCTCATTTACTTACCGTAGTGTATGCATCAATATGCCACTGGTTGAATTTAAGGCCAGAGTTGCTTTGGCAATGTGACTTTGACTAATGATACGTTCTATCCTAAGTGTATACATTATGTTTGCTTCTACAATTAAAATATCAAAATGAAGTGAATGTTAATGCCAATTTTGAAAAACCTCATTCAATTTACACTTTGTAAATGTCCTTCGGCGTCCTCCCTTTGTGTTTGCCCCTCCCGGGCCCGTGCCTGTGTCACAGGCCTGACAAAGCGGCATTATGGAAATAAAGTGTTCCATTAGATGCAGTGTGTTTTGTCATCAAGCCAACTACGCTGGGTTATTAATGGACATGGCCTTCGCTTTGATTAAGTCGCAAGATTTATGTAAAAATACGCAGCGACATTTTCTTCATTGAGATAAACTTGCATGCGGCGACCTTATGAATGTCACTAAACACTAACACATTTTGATCAAATTGGATGTGTAATGGATATTCTTAATGTGCTTACATCAACTCGCGTAGACGTGCTAGATGTGAACGCTGCCTAAAGTGGACACCCGCCATGTCGCAGTTTGTTTCTGACACCGCATTATCGCAAATTGTTAAGCAATTGTTTTTAAAACTATATTTTGAGAAAACATTACTTCAATGGTCTTTCTATATTGCAGATTTTTTAAAACTTTTTGATGCAATGAAAACCATCAAGATCATAAGATGAGAAACATTTCTTTGGTTTTACCAATTCAGAACCACCATAAAACAAGTCTAACAAAAAGGAAGTGGTAAAGCAAACATAGGTGCCATTGTTGACACTAGATTATAGAGGGACAAGGGTTACGAGTATTTTGAGATACATTGACAGGTCAAAAGCTGTGAAGGCATTGATAATTCTCCCGCCAAAAGTACTTGCAGCTGTGTCACTGTAGACTGTACAGGTGAACTAATTGAACTAAAAGTACAATGTGCCAATAGGACAACAACAACAAAAAAAACAACGGTCGAAGCAGTCTTGCAATAAAATCTCTAAGTTTCTTCATCAGAACATTGTACAAGCTCTTTCAATAACACATCCATGTCAGTCCTTGGCTGCGCTCTCCTCTACAACACAAGCATGGTGTGTTTATGCAAAAGTGTCACATATCCCATTTATCAGACCAGTTAACCTCTGGCAGCAAGTAGTAATCCTCTGCAGGTGACCAGAGGGGGATATAGGCACTTGCTCTAATTAAATCCACCGCTACACCCACCCACGCTTGCCTGCCCAAACAGTAGTCCATTCCTCGGGCAACACAGACCTTGCAAACACATTTGGTCGTTTGCCAGATGGATCAGTTGGAAGGGGGATGCCGTTTTCACAAAAACAGAATAACTAGATTATTTTCGTGTTATTAATATTGCGGACTCATTAAGATAAAAGTAGAAGGACAAAACCCATTTAGGCAACTCACATTCAAACAGGGAGTTTTGATTTTGAATTGTGGCACAACAAATGTTCTAAAATTCCCGCTAAATTCTAATCTGAAGAAAAAAGTTTCAAAATTACATTACAGTAGAGCTTTAAGTATTTATTTTTAATTAAATTGAGGTTTGCTAAAACACCATACAATCCATTCAGAAATACATGTATAAAGTTTAAACTGAAATTTGTATTTGTGTTCAAAATTGCCCCACTGAAAATGTTTCTAGACAAAAATATATATATATATATATACAGTTTCCTGCCATACATAATGTGAATTTTTAGAAATAAAAATGGTCAGTTTATTTATATATATACATATACAGTATATACTGCATATATATATATTTATTTATATAATAACAATATTATCATTCTTTTTATTCAAGTCCATTATTTTCAATGTCAGCATTGTAGATTGGTGTCTGACTAAACATTTAATCAAGTTATTTTAATATTTTATAAAAAAATATGACCAAGGGTTCACAAACTTTTGAGAAGCACTGTGTGTGTGCGTATTTGTGTGTGTGTGTGTGTGTATATATATATATATATATATATGTGTGCATAAGCTCTAAAGCTTTTTACAAAAAAAGTAATTGTTCAGTTATATTAGTTGTATTGTTATAGTTTAATAAAACCTTTGCTTTTAGCCCCTGGGTTTGACCTGCAACAAAATTGCTCCTCAAAATGAGAAATGTGCGCCTCAAATTAAATCATTAGCAAAACTGCGCCACAAATTAAAAAAAAATGATTTCAAGCCTTGTACTGTAATAGCAGCACGCAGTGGTCAACCTGCGTTTTGTTGTGTGTTTTGTTTTAACAGTTTGCATTAAGGTAAATACTTTCTCACGGTTAGTGAAAACCCTAAATAGGTCAACCTTTTTACAAAATTCATCTTTTGAACTTTGATTAACTTTAACATTGTAAGTGCAAATGTAAAGAAAAAAAAACCTTCTGAAACAGGAAGACATTAATCTTGTTAAAGCTTTCTTGGACTCAATTCACTTTGAGCTAATAGAGCTATAAGTATTTGCTTTTCCAGGACTGTTTAACTAAACAACATACAGCATGATGATGATTTTTATCTTTCAAACATGAACCTTTGAGCTGTTGACCTTCCGTAATCCAACCTATTTGCACTCGTTGACCTGCCGTCTAATGCTGACTCAAAACAAACGTGTCATGTCTTCACCTGAGAAGTAATGGCTCCAAGTGAATTAAGTGGCATTAATGTGGATATATGTTTGCTGTGGTGTGAAGGCGTGTGGTTGATTTTTGTGTGGCACTCCGGGTTCAAAAGAGGGTTAAGAGTGAGGCAATCTGTCTACCTGCCATCATCAAAGCTCATTGTGTCATCAATTAAAAGGTCAAGTTAGAGTGGCGGCATTCACTGTGAGGATTATACACCAACTTGCATGTAAGTACAGGTACCTGAAAAACACTGTTGTATGTTTTCAATTATGACCACGGGGGTTATGTCCTTGCTCAGTATTAAAGGGGAAGTCAACCCCAAATGTTTTTTTAAATTACAATAATATGTTCTATGCAGCCCCACTAGTCTAAATACCGTATTTAGGTTAATATTGTGTTAGTGGAGCAGCAAAATCCAGCCATTTTTATCCATCTCAGGAGGCGGCCATTTTGCCACTTGCTGTCGAATGAAGATGACATCAATGTTGCTAAAGGTCTCAGGTAATAGCCAATCACAACGCAGCTTCAGAAAACAGGTGAGCTGTGATTGGTCGTTGCCTGAACCCTGAGCAAGTGTGATGTCATCTTCAGTCGATAGTAAGTGGCAAAATGGCCGCCTCCTGAGATGGATAAAAACGGCTGGATTTTGCATCATAACTCATATTCCACAAATGTAATACTAATCAGAAAGTCATGTTTAGACTAGTGAGGTCACATATAACATTATTGTCAAGAAATTTTTAAGGTTGATTTCCACTTTAAATCATCAGTCCATTCATTTTCTGTCGCATGTGTTATCATTAGGGTTTTGGATGAGCTGGAGCCATTTTGAGCAAGAGGTAGTACGCTCTGGACTGGTCAGTCGTCAGTTTTAGGCCAAATAAATGATCGTTCACACACAAACTAGCTACTATTTATCGTCTGCTTACAACAAAGATCCCGACATCGCTTACTCAGATTGTTTCTATTCCATTGGAAGAACGGCCACCAAGGAGCCATTTTGTCTGTCACCACATCACGGATTCAAATATATAAGTCCAAGTCCACTAGTGCCGTTAGCCACCGCTAACCGCAGAACAGGCAGAACAATGACAGCATAATGAAGTCTTTTTTTAAGCACTCTTATGGCGATTGAACATTACTTCAGAACGAAGTTGTGTTGTTGACGTCGGTCACAACAGTTTTTGACGGCCGAAACACATTCTCCAAGACGAGTCAAGTCAGCCGTTACGCCACAACACGGTGCCGGGAAAAACTTCAATATAAAAGCGTCAAGGCATTAATCTCCATACATAAGGTAACATTTATTTTGAAACTGGTTTTCTCACCGCATATTGATGCAGTGTTGCCAGATACTGTATGAAATATCCTCACAGTGTAAACTGCTTACTGTAAAATCAATCAATCAATCAAAAATAACATGTAAATGAGAGTAACTCGGTCCGCCAGGCATGTAAACGGGTTACCTCGATTGTTGCACAAAACGGAATTCTGACCTAAACCCGAATATTGACTGCATGTAAACGTAGTCACTGTGAGACTCCAGATGTAAAATTTAAAACTGATGAAGCCTTTTGGATTAAAGTTTAACCGTCTTCAACAAACAACAGAATCCAGTTGCATCGATTCAACCTTTGCGTGCGTGCATTTTATTGGCCTCACAACCTCAGTGTGACTGCATCCAATTGGCATAATTGAGCTGGGTCACATGATAAAGAGACCCATAATAATCAATGCAGGTGAAATAAAAAACAGCTCCCAGTTATTACTTTTGTCCTTCTCCGCCGTCAATCCCAAAGCCCCCCACCCGCCCCACACATCATTTTAACAGACTGGGAGCGCTGTTTATTTGAAGAAAATGTTTGACACCTCTAGACGCGCGGAGGTGAAGGCAGGGGGAGGAGCTTGGGCTGAATACCAGCCGAGATAGATGAGATGTGACAGGCCCGCCACTCTTGTCATCAGCATGACACAGCTGTCACGGCCCTATTTCAGGAAAATTAAACAGCCTTACGGTAAACCGGCCCGCCGGCTGGGGGGAAGGAGGGAGGGCAGCGCGCCACTAAAATGCGTGCGTGAGAATAAAAACGCTTGTCGTATGCAGATGGACGTTTCCTCTCCTCTCCTCCTCCCACCGTGTTTGCCCTCCCTAAAGCGCCGCCCTCTCTTATTGACATGGTAATGGATCCAAATTGATGAAGACACTTCACTCATTCAGTGACAAGTCTACTGGCCAGCTCCATAAACAACGCCTCCTCATCCATCACTCATGAAGAACCTCCCTCCAGCGCCTGCTTGCCACTTGTCGGCCGGGGACATGTTTAATCAGCTAATTTACTCTTCTTTGGTCGGCATTAATGACCGCGCCACTATAGGATTAGTTTGTCATGAGATGCGCTTAATCAGTGCTGATGAACTGCTCATCAAACTATTAGCCTCCTTTTGCCTTTGCCATGCTTAGCGAAAGGTGAGAGGCCTGCATTAAAACACAATCTGCTGGGTCATGCTTCTCTTTTTAATTGGCAACAGCAGCTAGTGGTGTTGTTTATGAAGAACCTTCACAGTCGGAAAGACCGCCAAATTACCTTGACGTTACCAAAAGGCAAACTTGAACAAAAACAGGCCAATTCACCAAAGAGTCATACAATTCTTCTGGGTGGCATCAACTAAAGTGTTCTCCGAAATATATCCATGTTATTCAACCAAGGCAGAGTGATTGTGAAAACAGAGTAAATAGTAGGCCGAATAACAGTGGAAAAGATGCTGTGTGAGATTGAAAGCGAGACTCAATGATAATATACATTACAACAGAGGAGTTGATTTAAAAAAAAATAGACGTGGTTGAAAGCCAAACAGTCATAAAAATACAGCATATGCCTCGAGACAATCTTGTCGCCCCTTTTGCTGACAAATGACGGGGGGGAAAAAATGACGAGCTATCAACCATGCACCAACAGAGTAGGTTTTCGTTTATCACCAGAATCGTAACTAAGCAGGTCCATCACTAACAGACAACCATTTTGTTGACGACTCTATGAAGGCATTTCATGTATTTTACATCAGGCATGTTTTTGCTAAGGGGTCCCCATGAGGGGATCTATTGAATTCGTTACAACGGTGTGATCCACCTCTCATAGCAAAAATTGGAGAGTTAAACTTGTTTTAACTCCCAGTGTCATTTTAATGTTTTCAGAGTTAAATGGCGTCCAGAGTAGTTGTTATTTCACAGAGTTGGTCACCTAGAGTTCGATCAACTCCAGAGAGTGTTAGAGTGACTCCAACTTAAGGCATGTTGAATTGACTCTCACAGAGTTGATTTCAACACTTTTTCAGAGTTAAATGCACACTTTTAAAATAGTGAAAATATTTCACACTGGGAAGGAGTACATTTATAACTCACGAAGCAGAGTTACTTAACACTACAGGAGTAGACATTTAACTCTTCTCATAAAAGTTGACTGCTAAAAGGCCTGCTGCGACCTTAACCTCTAGGCTATCCAGCCGCATAATTATTTGGACATTAACTTATAAGTAAATTCAACCTGCAAGATCAGCCAGTCGAGAATCGGATTTCAGCGTATTTATTTATTTTTTAATAGCGAAGCCTCGAAAAAAATACTCGGACATGTTTTTATCAAGGCTTCATCTCATAAAGTACTCGCTGAAAGTTGGCTATCTGTCAATGATGGGTCGATGTAACGGTGGTTTTCAACTTCAACCCAACATCTCTTTTGAAGAGAGTATCTGAAGTAAGTAAATGTTGACCACAGTCAGACTGAAAATGAATTCATGGCCCCAAATGTTCCTTTTGTCCGTCAGTATTTCCCAGCAAGGAGGAAAGGAGGACGAGGAAAATGTCTCTGACTTGTCTCTCAAACTGGAGACGAGCAGGTGAGACTTCAATGAAGCAATAGAAAGGATGATCAAGGATGATGAGTGGAAAAGGGGCCTCCTGGAATTTGATTTTGTTGAGGAACTTTCCTTTTTTCTATCCACGCAAAGATGACCGAGGAACTCGGATGAAAGGTTGCTGGAATTCTAAAAATGCTTGAGAAGATTCCTCGAGGTCACTGACGGTGTTAATGTTTGAATGAAGTGACAATCAATGAATGTCGTTGAGGTTATTTAATCATCAAGAACTGCACTTCAACAACTGAAACTAATGTTGGTCTCCGTCTGAAGACGAGGTCCTTGCTGTTTCCACACAAACACACAGTTACAGTGCAAGAGAAAGAATTGTGCCTTTAAAAGAATTGACAACATCCGTCCTGTTCTGACCCAATACAGTAAATAAAAAGTATTGATCCATCCACCCCAACTACCACTTTAAAAGACTTATTGTTGAGGTCCATTCCGTCTAATCACTTGGCAAAAGAGTCTGGCGTCTAAATAAAGAAAGGAAGATAAATAAATAAATCCGTCTGGGGACCAACGTGTTGCTCTCACCTTTGCAGATGAAATTACCCGAAAAGCTGTTACAAATCAATATAATCAATGCAATCAGCTAACTGACACAGGCAATCTCCTGCCAGTAAGTAAAATACCCCCGCTGGAGATATTTCCATCTCGAGTGCCATAATTGCCCCCAAGGGTGACGTTAGGGTGCAGCATTTTGTACACTTAATTAAATTAGTGAGCTCAGTGGACAGGGTGGGTTGACGATCTGGCGCAGAATGGATCGCTCTGGCCCTGAGCCAGTAATTAAGGCAATACCTTTCCTGATTACGCCAATCCCCCTTAATGAACTCATTATGCATTTTAACCCAAACACACCCATGAATTAATGAGCGAGAGGAAAGCGTCTGCATGGAGGAGGAAAAAAAACACATTGTAAATCATCCACTTGGTGGTGTAGACGTAATGGCCATATTTCTCCCTCTTTCCGCCGCAGCCAAGGGTAATTTAGACGCGAGTGACAAGCGCAAGTTTTAGGTCTTTGCAAATTAAACATTAAATAAATAGGATCTTTTATTTGGCGGAAACTTCAAAGAGGTCTCGGAACATTTCTTTGTGAATTGAATGTACTGGGAAAGTGACACCTGCAATGCATCCCAACGTACGTGTCAAGATGAAAGAGGCTGACTAGGAGCGGTTTAGCACTGACCCATAATGCTTTGCTAATTAAACATCTCACTAATTGATTCATGGCAAATCAATAAACCCCGTGGATAGTTTACGGCGTGAGAGTTGCAGTCAGTTGCAGGAATGAAACGCAAACTCAGATTAACTGGATAATGTGAAAAATCCCTTTGAAAGTGGCACTCAAATGAAGGTTGACCTTGCGCTTGTATTGTATGACATCACTTCTGCCGGCGCTTGAGAGTCAATAGAAATGTGTGTGGGAGATAAATTGGGGCCCAGGGGAGTCTGGGGTTTGTGGGGGCACCTGGGGAAGATATCATCTGCGATATGATTATTTCAAGTGTAATGAATTCTATCTAATGTTTGTAAATAAAAAAGGCACATGCACTGTAAATACTCCCTCCCCCCCCCCCCTTTTTTTTTTTTTACGGCTGGTCATTTACGGCTTGTCATTTGTGTGTGTTTGTGCCTTGGAATGTAATCGGGGCAGCAGTATAAATGCGACATCTGACTGATCTGGGTGGATGTGAGGGTCATAAATCCAGCCGGGGGTCCAGTTTCATTTTTGTTGTCAAGGACTGTGCACACCAAAACAAATATAACCGAGGTAATAAAAGGGCACTTTTCATTCAAGACTAAAGCAATATGACAAAAAACCCTGCAAGAAGATTTATTCTATACACTAGCAATTTGAAATGTGCCCAAATCGCATGTTTTCATTTACTTTTAACATAATTGCTTCCACCATATGTTAGATGGACATTTGCCATATTGTTGATTTAATGTTTCTGAATGGGCACACACGCTGATGATGTAACGTGATGATTGATTCATTTGGTTTCTAGTGTTGAATCTAGTCAAAAACAGTACCATGTCTAAGAGCTATTCGGAATTATTTGGCATACTTATTTATTGTTGGGATGTTCTATACCCTTTTTTTCAGACTGAAAAGGTACGAATACCTTTTGAGTAATTATCCTTACCACTTCTAGCGGTACATAAAATTCCCTTAATGACAGAACATTTTAAAGAAAGATATATATATCCCAACATAGAATTTTTCCTTAAAATTGCATTGAAATGAATGGCAATTTTATATTCTTCTAATTTCTAGTTGCTCATCGTAAAATGGCCACAAGAGCACGGCCAATTCGGGTATCGTCGGCTACCATCACAAATATCAATAACTTAACATAATGCTGGTATCAGCACTGATATCATATCTGGTATCAGTACCCCCCCATACCTATTTTAGTTCATTAGGTTTCAGAGAGGGCTAAAATATTCAAAACACCTGATGCAGTGTAATTTTACGAGATTGTGAAAATAATCATACAAATTATGAAAATCTTACTATTATAACATTACCTTTGTGTATACAGATTTTATATCATACATATATATGTTTAAAAACGTATTTTTCATAATGGGTGTAAATGATTCACCCCAAAAAAGTCAAGCTTTTTCATTTTTACAAACGTATACTATTTAAAACAAATGCTCTACCTTCTTTCTGATATTTGGAGTACATTTTTTGTGTGTTTAAAATTGCTTTTGCATGGAATTTCAATTTCAATAAACATTTGCTGGGGACTAAAAACTAACATTTCTAGCATACATACAGTATATAGATACACACGCACACAGGCAAAATTGCTGGCACTCCTCCTTTAAATCAAGAAACGCCACAATGGTCATTGTTGAAACTAAAGAGACTGGAATTTGCTTTTTGGCAAGTCACATCAGCTCAATGTTTACGGATGTAAACATGAAGCACACAGAGAAAAGAACAAAGTACCTATAATGAAATACATGTCTTGAATTTGTACAGGGTACAATGAAAATATGACATATTGAAACGATCAAGTCAGAAAGCAAAACACATAACAAAAAAATAGTCAGGAATGGCTGAAATCAAAACACTGCACTATTGTAATTATTATTATTTTTATTTTTTTTTTAACTGTTCTACCGGTATTGAATGTCATTGAAAGAAGCCAAGCAAGCTGTCTGGAGAAGGCACCCCTTTAAACCTGCGAAAGCTGGACATTTGCTGATTGGGGAGTGTGCCAAAACACTTGTCGATGGGTGAACAGAAATCCTCTGATGGATTGCAGCGTTCACCACAAATGGTTGTGTAGCAAAATATTAAGTTAAAAGCGCAAGTCGAAAGGAAACCAAGTGGTACTCCCATATTTGGCCAATATTGATTTTTTAAAAGAATGCAGTTATAAAATAAAATAAAGCAATGCCAGAGGTTTCATTAGATACTTTTCAGTAAATGTTTATTTAAAACTTTTGTCAGTTTCAAGCTATTTCTGTGACATTTGTAGGTATTTATTTCTTTAATGGAATGCTACAAACAACTTTGTCTTCATGTGTACTCATGCATTGCCTGCCATTCAATTGCTTTATAACATCCCAAAAAATGTACAACTGAAAAAAAACGATAGCATTAGTCTGATATCATTTTCCACAAACAACACCCACTATTCATGGTTATCATTACAGGAATATTAAACATTGACTTTCACACAATTAGTGAAACAAAGTGATAATTACCATTGAAATAATTAAATAGTTTTCATTTACAGACAAGGGCAGGTTGCCACTGCAAATAATACAAAAAAAAAGTACCATTAGCATCTAGTAAAAGAGTGACAGAGGCCCATTGAGGGCGAGCCCTGAGAGAACAAAAGTGTCTAAAAATCACACATGAATGCAAGTCTTCACTTAACATGAACACAAACGTGGGATGTAGCATGACGTTAAGGTTACAGTTAAAATGTCTCACGTTATTATCAAAACGATTGAAAGCTTAATTTGTGACTTGTGGAAGAGTAATATCTCACCTCTGATGATGCACCGCCACCGCGTGGTCACAAGTGGCAATGCAATAAGGCTCTGCTACTTAAGTGCAGTTGTGAAGTTGACTGATACTGTTGTACTCATTATAGTACACGTGTGTAAACACGTTACAGGCCACAACTAAGAAATGCAAATATTATTAAGTAATAATACAATTAATAAGGTGACATCCAATCTAACCTCTTTCTTTTAGCACAGAACGTCAATCTCAATACTTTCATCCACACGACCATTTAACAAACCGTTACAAATTAATCTCCATGCACCAGTTCAAATAGAAATAATAAAAAATATATTTGAAACAACAGTTGGTCCTGTTGGGAAATCTGCTTATCTGCTCACCAATTACCGAGCTTTCTGATCATCTGGATTCAACAAAGCACAATAGCATCAATAATACAAATATTGATCATTGTCGAGCTATTAGGCGCCTGCAAACAGATTCCGACAATGTGTGGAAAACTTCTCTATGTTGATCTCTATGTTGTGTTTCCAGCTTGTAACTACCTTATTTGAGCACATAAGGCACATTAGAACAATTTTGCAAAAGCAAATACAATGGAAAGCAAAAGCAGGGAATGGAGATTCTATTAAAGGCCTTTTGATAATATTGTAAGCCTGTCTGCCCAGCACAAATTGTGTGTGAAGCAGTAAACCATTGAAAAGTTAAAATGTCACCTAACCTCCCAGACTAAATATACAGTATATCCTTATTTTCACCTTTACACTCGTTAATAAATTAAAGATTTCCATTTCTGGGCGTAAAATAGCAACTATTCCTCAATGTGTGCAAAAGTCCTTTTAGACCGTGTTGGTTTGGGTGTTGGGGCTGCAACTCTGCAGGTCCTGTACCTGCTCAAGAACCCAGTAGATGTTCGGTCTCTCCTGGGCGTTGGATACCATTATGGAGCTGAGCAGCAACTGCAGACCCTCTGAGTAACTGCAGGAGACACATTTAAACAAAGAAATGCTATTTGGTAAATCTGTGCCGAGCCACAAGTATGTGGAGGGCCACTGTACGCCATCTTTATACAATTTTCTTAAATAGAATGCTATTTTTCCTTATTAAACAAACAAACATTTTTTTTTTTTTGGGGGGGGGGGGGTCAAAGCTGGAACGGATTATCAGCATCCCCATTCATTTTAATGGGAAAAGATGCACAAACACACAGAAAAAAAAAAAAAAAAAAAAAAAAAAAAGGGAGAACAATGATGATGACATTTCAAATGATCAATACTGAGATCTCCCAGAAAAAAAAATAAATAAAAAAAATAATGGGAAAAGATGATTTGAGATACTCATACAGTATCTTAAGGCACCATTGTATTAAGTATAAGACTACGTCCGGTCCGGTCCATCTATCCATCCATCTATCTAGTTTTCCAGAGTTCCAACCTCCAGGGACACACCACAACATGGAAGCGTGACAGAAGTTAATCCGTTTTTTTTGTAATTTAATCATCGTGTCAAGCTAATGAACTAACCCCAGTGTTAACAGTGATGACAACTCACCTGCAGGGCTGTGGTATGACCACGGGGTTCTGGACTGCCAAGGCGACACTATCGCCTCTCTGAAACACGAGGTCGTAGGGTCCCTCCAGCACCATCATGCAGTATAACACACAGCCCAGTGACTGGATGAGTACAGAAAGAAGCAAAATAAGGGAGAGGGCGCTTTTGACAAAGTCACAAAAGTTAATAAGATTCACCAACTAAAAGTCAAATATCGGGTGTTACCCAAATATCTGTGCGCTCATCAACAACACAGTAGCTCTCCACATTGAAGAGTTCAGGTGCACGGTAGGAAATGGTGCATCGCTGGGCGGCCCAATCCTGTAAAGTCATTGCTTCTCTGGATCCCCGGACCTGGAATTGAGTCCCAAATGTAGAAATAAAGTGTTTGCGGGGGAGCCCAAGAGTGCATGCAACTTCCATCCATCCATTTTCCAAACCTACTTGCCGGGAGCACCAGCGATTGCGTTGCAACGTGCAAAAAGCTGGTACAGTGGATGGAATATAATGTCAGGCATCCTTCAGGCACATGTCTTAGACAGGCCCAGCCTGGAGCCTCAGTTGTTTACTCTTCGTAACTTTCCACTGCTACGGCCTTGAATTTCTCTATCTACTACACTCTAAGCTTGCTCACACTAGATCATGCTAGTTAAGACTGCAGACAGAGTCATAAATAGGAAAAATACAGAGGCATCATTTAGGCTGTGTAAACCCACTTTACCACGGTAGGATAAAAGGTATAACTCGGGGTAGTTAATGTTAGCATAGCAGACACTAAATAAAAAGATAGAGCAGAAGTTTGGACGGAACTTAACGTGCAAGTTATGAGTGATTCAAAAGGGCTCATAACAAACGTTTGCCTCTTCCACTCACAATTCTAATTCCATCACTTCAAACTTCATATTGCATTTGCGGTGCTCTCCCAAATTGTCTATGGTAAAAAAAAAAACATTTGACCACACAAGACATGCAATTTAGTAAAGTCTGCTATTTACGATGTTAGTAAATCAGGCCCTAAAATGTGAATACTTCTCATAACTTTAATTCCAAAACTTGCCACTTATTGTGAATGGCTGAACATGATCTATTATCCACAATTTTGCTCGGTAAACACTATGAAGCAGGTTACCTAATCCAACCAGTTTGTCAAGATGCGTCACAAACCAGTAGACAGTATCTTAATTACACACTTTAGGGAAATTAAGTGTGTTTTGGGATATGTCCATCAAATATTCTCATAATTGTTCGAAATGGTAAAAGACTCTTACCTCAACGTGGGCTATGTTCATAGAGCCCAGATCCATCAAGACGGGACTGTCATCCTCATTCAGAAGCACATTTGTAGGTTTAAGATCTCTGAGCAAAACACATCCAGAGGAATCAACATTTTCAGACTAAAATGAAAGATTGCAGAGGTACTTTGACCAGGGATCCTACATCTTAAGACAAGTTAAATTCAATACTTTTATTCCATTTGAAATAAAATTTCTGAGGAAAATAATAATGAGAAAATAGTCAAAGTACCACTGTATTTAGTTGCACGGTTGTATAAAAAGTTCTTACCGGTGAGCATAACCTTTGTCATGGATGGCCTTGAGTCCTGAACAGATCCCACGAAAGATTTTTAAAATCTGTTTTTCGGGCATGTAGCTCCCTTTTTCTCGAAGCTTCTCCAGAACCGACCACAGACTACCCTTCTGTTTGTGTGCGTGTTTGGGGGGGGGGGGGGGGGGGCAGTTTAATCACGTGTTTGCCAAATGGTTATTACTTTGCAAAAAAAACGTAGATGCAACTTACACTTATGTAAGGCAGAAGCAGCCAGGCTTCACTCTTCCCGTTACGTTCAACAAAGGTGTGCGCCACAAGGGTAAGTATATTTGGGTGATTAAACATCTGATGCATCTCCATTTCTGTCTGGGCCTCCTGGCGGCCTTCTCGATCATGACACAGGATCCTCTTCAGGGCATAGAAGCGACCATCCTTTACCCCCTCAACGAGGTCCACATAACTGAAACCACTGGATAAAGAAGAATTTGGCTTTTTGTTAAAAGGCAATGTTTGTCCAAAATAAATAAATGAATACATACATATATATATATATATATATATATATATATATATATATATATATATAATACCAATGCAGACTTATGTGTGTTTGCATCTAAAATGCACCATACATGTAATCTTACCCCTCATCAAGTTTCTGCAAGAAGTAGTATTTTTTGCTATCAATGGTGATGGAGCCACGGGAGCAGATGCACATAGCCTGCCCCATTTTGACTGGAACATTATATTATTTAAAAAACTAGCCTGTGAACATAAATATAAAAGCATAATTAGAAAGAAGGAAATTAACACAATTTAGTCAACATGCAAGTCCTGGAGGGAGTGCAGCGAAGAAAAAATGTGCAAAAGAAATATGAAAAGAACTAAAAGTTGGGTGGAAAAAAAACACAAAGGTTAATGAAAAACATAAGAATTTAGGTTGTAAATGTATGTCAATGATTCCGATAGTATTTAGGCCAAAAGAGAAGGCCTTGCTGGACCGCCTGTTGTTTTGGAAGCGAAGTAATAAATTAAACATCTTTAATATTGTATTCAACTTGCCTTAAGGGGACAGTCTACCAGACGTAACGTAGCTACGAGTGTTGGAAGATCTACAATTCATCACAAGGCTAGGGTTATATTTTGACCTTTTAATGCAGTTAAATGAGTTAATAAAAATATAACGTGGTCACTAGATGAATGTTTACAGGTCTAAAATTGAACTGAGGACAACAACCTCACTGCACGTCGGCCACCCTCACCTCAAGTAAACATCGAGCAACCTTTAGAAAACGCCAATATCATGAATGTAAGTGTTTTTATTCATTTGTTACCTGATAATTGCGCGAAATTATACGCCAATATGCAATGAAAGATTACCTGTTGGTTAGCATCACCGGGCTTTCACCGTTCCGGGTTTCTGACGTCATGGACTAGCATTCTTCTTCTGTAGTATACAGAAAAGCAAACAGATGTAAACGCGCTAATAGAAAGCTGGTGGCCAAACTGTGTAACTGCACCACGGGCGAGTCGAGTCATACGAGTGGCACAAGTGCGCTGTTTTCCTCACTAGGAGAGCATCTGAGAGAGCAGAACAACTGCGTGTTACAAAATACTTTTTATTTTATTTTGACAGCTGCATACCACTTGTGCCAACAGTCATTCGCGCTAAACATTGGGAACATAAATCATACAGCGGTCTGGGGGCGAGATCCGCACCTGCTAAAAAAAGGGGGGTGGGGGGTGGGGGGAGAACACTTGTAAATACATATACACGTTCCCTTTACTCTGAAACATTTGTTAATGATTATTAATTATTATAATTACAATTAATGATTAAATATATGTACAGTAGCTCATATAGTTTAATGTATATGAGAAGTGTCTTAACTACTTACTACCACTTAATTAAATAATAATTAAAAAAGACAACAATTCTTCTTCGTTGGTGGCGCTGTGACACTCATAATCGAAACTAAAGCGAAGAAGAAGACGTAGTAGCTGCAGTCCATTCAAATCAAAATGGCGAACCACGAACGTAACAGGAAAAATTACCGCGACGACGGAGGTGATATCTGTGCTATTTTAATGATTTTAACTTATCCTAAAGACGCTTTTATGTAGTCTTTGTCTGCATTGGTTCACATATTCCCAAATCAGGTAGACAATACGTCACTTCTTGAGCCCTTCTTAAAATGTAACGCGCTAACATGTCAGGTGTTGTTTGGCGACGAAACTACCGTCGTTTGTTGAAAAAATAGCCAGCTATTAATCAAACGTGTCTTTATGCGCGATGTTGAAAATGTATTTAAGATGCTCAAACGCAAATGAATTGTGATCGACCGAATGTCAAACTGGGCAATACACGCATGAACTAAATTTGAGCGTTTCGTGAGTCACATTTGGTGGCTCTAAACCTAGCCGTGTAGGTAATGTCGTTGTTTAGCTCTTTGTAAAATAAATAAATAATAATAATTAAAATAAAAAAAATTCCGTTGTTCACCTGGGTGAGTTGTCTTGCCTCAAGCAGGGCCGCTGGAGGAGGGAGGCAGAGTGAAAACTAAGCCTGTCTCTTGTAGCACGGTGGGCGGAGGAGCGAGCAAACTCAAACGCACATCCCAGCATCTTTCTTCCGAGGATGAGGACGAAACCCCGTCTGACCCACCAGCGCCCCGCAAAGCCTCCAAAATAGGCTTCGGCATGAGCAGCAACACTGGGAAAATGTCCAATCCTATATCTATCAAACTTGGAGCAAGTGTGAGTACATACAATAGGTTTGAGCTTTGATTTTGTTAGTTGTTGAGCTGGTCCCTTGTGGTTTGAATCTGACACACACACACTAGTATGTATTTTTTTTCAGATGTAAATAACTTTTGAATCAAAGACCGACCATGTATTTTTTTGTTGTTGTAGCGTTTGTACTTTATTTACCGCCATTGAATTTAAGGAAGGGCAAAAACCTGCCTTCAAGGTGTCTAAAGCAAAGCATTAATCTTTAGATTATTATTTTTTTTGTCCTTGGGAGATAACCAGGAAGTGTTTGTCAGTTAGAATAGGCTTTGCTCACTCGCGATCCGAATGAGCAATATGGAGTTGGTCTCAAGCAAACATGTTGAAGGCCAATGCAGTAAAGTAAAATTTTCCTCTGTTTTCTGTGTTGCCGTAGAAACCCAAAGAGCCTGTACCAACGGCCCCACCCAAAAAGCTTGGACTGGCAGCCGTTTTCAATGAGGATGATGATGTAAGTAAAACATTTTTTTTTGTTTAAGACAAAAAAAAATTAACTAGGCAATTGTGAATGGAAGCCCTCTAAATATCTGACATTCAAAAGTGATAAGAGCAACCTCTCCCGTGTCTGGAGAGGGGAGTAGTCATGAAGCCTGTCTCCTATGCTCTGCAAAACATCAAGATAGCAATGTCCTTGATAAATTCTTTGCTTGTTATGTTTTGAAATATAATCGAGGTATTCTGATGTCATGGCTATGACTCGAGAAGTGAGGAGATGGGGTCGATGCTTGATATTCTTAAAGATGCGCGTCTGATTAACATACTTCTTCATCTCACACAGACAAACACATTTCCACAATGGTATACACACATGCACGCACGTGACCCTTTCTTTTAACGTGTCTGTACTGTATGCCTAAAAAACTTGTACGTACAAACGTATGGCCATTACTTGGCCAAACAGCACCAATTGAAATGAGCTAATAAAATGTTCTCATCTTGCAGAGTGAGCCTGAGGAGATGCCCCCAGAAGCAAAGATGAGGATGAAGAACATTGGCAGGTACTTTTACAATTACATCGTTTTACTTGGGATGAATCCTGACATTTTGGACACTACAATGAACAAAAACAAGAGTATTGCTTTGGTGCTGTCTTGTAGCTTCTTGGTGCAAATTATGTGCATGTGAATGAAGGAGCTCCATTTGGACAAAATGTGTGCTTTGCTGCCATGGTGTTGCATTTTGATATTAAGGAACTATGCTGGAGGGAATTGAGGAGATCCATGTAGACAAAAGTAGTGCTTGGCTGCCATTTTGTGGTATCGATGGGTAGATATTTGCCATTCGAGGCAAGGCTGAGTCCCTATCCCCTGCAAATAGTTACCCAGCTATTCATTGTTATGTTTTGACTCGAAATATTGTGCAATAGTTGAAATTCTACAGAGAGTTGTGTGCTAATAAGTACTACTTTCCAGAAACACCGCATTATAATCTCAAATTCAAGAAAAAGGGAGTAGTCGCACTACACTAATCCCACGACATTCACACCTTTCTTTTGTGCAACCGTTCCCCAGCTATTCAATGAAAAAAACTCATGTGTGCCAAATGTAAGCCTTTTTTGTGAGTTTGGTAAGATGAGTTTGAAATCATACATTGTTTTAGGGTCATTGCTTGTGGTATGCTTACAGGGTTAAAGTTAGGGTTCATATTAGGCCTGTGATTCTCAGTGTGGTATGTGGGGAAAAAGATCATGTGAAATGAACATTTAAGTACAATTCCAATGCTGCTGAAATAGTGTATCAATCGCCGTTTTCCCACAATTCGGGGTAGGTTTCAGTCTTTTTTTGGATTACTGTATTTTCTCCTTTTAATATGTATTCTAAGTTTTGTTAAAAGTAATATTTTTTTGTTTAAAAAAAAAAAAAAAGAAAAGAAATTGAGATTTACTACAGTGCATTGCATTTTTCTCCCAGGCAAGTCTAGTCAGCATTTAACATGTTTTTTGTCTGAAATCTTTTTAGGGAGACGCCAACATCGGCAGGACCAAACTCCTTCAACAAGGGCAAGCAGGGTTTCTCTGATAATCAAAAACTTTGGGAGAGGAAACTGAAGTCCCAGACAGACAAATAGTGAAACAAAACCTTTCCTTGCCACTCAAGGCACAGTTAAATCACACCCAAGCTCTCTACAAAGGCTTAAACTATTGTAGCCTCATTTTGACGATGTCCTATGAAGCGTACTTTAAGCCTTTTAGGGTTCTCGGTTTGTGCCCCTACAGCTATGTGCCGAGCAATGAGAAACACAACGACATGTGCTCAAGTCAAATGTGTAACAGTTGCTGCACATTACGTCTAATGGCCAATAAGAAAGGTTCACGGCTCCTTTTTCTTCCTGCTTCTTCATACATGTAGCTGGCAAGGTGTACTTCTTTTGAGCCGTTTTGTGTATACATGTATATAGAAGCGTGATTGTGTTTTGTTTTATCCATAGTAGGGTTGCAAAGGGCATTTCTGGTGGCTTTCCATAGGAAGTTGAAACGGACAATTTGGCAAATATTCAAAATCATGGCTTGTGACCGCAAAACCTTCTAAATTGCAATATTCATACGGCAAAGGTAGCCCTCTGTACTTGTATGAAATAAGGTGGTTTCAGTCAGGATTATGTTAAAATATATATTTTCCCCAACTATAAATTCCTTATTAGGAACCCACCTTTTGTGAATTCTTGGTTCATTCCCATGAATTCCTATGGAATGTTGCTAACATTGAAGCCACAGATTTTGCAACCTTAATCCTTAGATTAGTTGTGTTCAAGAGTGAAAGATTTTTTTTTTTAAATCGCATCAATTTAGTTTTTTCTTCTTTTTTTCTTTTTTTGCCAGCTGTGCCAGCTCTCCTCCCTCACCCATCCCTCTAATTGTATTTAGGTGTTTTTTCACTTTATGAAATTACACATGAAAGTGTCTCATTTTATTGGTCACCAGAAGTCTGAAATGTGAAAACCATGCAAATATCTGCCTCCTAAATAAACTACATGCTAGTACTAAGCGCGAGTTAAAGCCGAGGACTACCAGAAAACAAGACTTTAATTGATGCCTGATTAAAAAATGGAAATACTTTGAGGAAGAACAACATAAGTCATCTTGCTTCCGTCTCATTTCCTTTCTGATGCCTGCCACTTATAAATCAACAATATAACATTTGAATTTCAGAATTGGTTACCTTAACTGTATGATGACACACCACAGAACATTGTTTTAACAGACAGGCCAATAAACATTTTTGAAGATATTGTGTTACGTTGCTTCTGTCTGCCATAAGAAATGCAAACACTAACACATGAAAAACATTGAAATGTTTTATTTCCCAGCGGACAATATGTTGATCTCTTTTTCTCTGTCTTGCAAGTTGAAACTATCAGGCATAAAAATCCCTCACCTTTCGACGAAATTCGCTGTTTTTAAACCAAAATAGGAGTCAGTGTAGCTATACTTCAAAAAAAAAAATCATTCAGTGTTTGAAATGAGCGTTTTTTTCAACAATATTTAACATTTTCATCACAATTAAATGATGTAATGACTATCAGTACTTCGACACACATTGTGAAAAAAGTGGCATCAGTGCATTCCCAACTATTCCCAACTCTTGGTTTCTGTGCTAGTTGTGTACTGTCCATAATGGACATGTGATTTGCCTCTCGTAACATGTCTTACTCTGTGTGTGGGTAAGACCTTCCTCAGCGACCTCCAGAATTGGCCAGTCGCTCTTTCAGTGTGTCCCAAATTCCAGTCCAGGCCGGGTAGTACCTTCAAGGCCCTTTGGACCACTGAAGGCATAGGTGAATCTGGCTGTATGAGATGTGCGGAAGTTCTATTTGTCCGTATCAGCAGAATTTTAAGAGTAGAGCTCTGCAACAAAACCTTGGAAGACAAAAGTGTGAGTCATTCAGGGTTTGCTGTGATTCAATTACATGTACTGTTTGCTCCAGAAGTATTTGGACAATGACAGAGTTTATAATTTTTCCCCTGCATACACCATCGTAATTGATTTGAAAGAAATAAAAAAAAATTGGGTCAGTCTAGGGAGTGGAATAATGACTACAAAGGTCAATTTTTCTGTTATTAAATAAATGCAACAACATCTTTACAAACTTCTCTGTGATAGGTTTTGACTTGCCTTAATTCCTGATTCCAGAACAAACACAGCATTGCTGTTGGACAAATATTCAGTAGACACAACACAAATGAGGATTTGACTTCTTCGGATTGCACGCACCACATCGTTTGTGTAGGCTGCCGAGCAAAAAAAAAATAGACATCAATAGAAACCACGACCCCACTCATGTGGACGCATACTGAGAGTTGACCCTCTGACCTTCACCAGGAAGCATGTCCCTCTCCAGCAAACAGAGGCGGTACCCCCACAGGTCTTCCAAAACCAGGGGAATCAGCACCTCGGGTGGCCTCAAATCGCCGATACCATGCTCAGAGTTGAACGGTTCAAGTGGAGAATCTGCAAAATGAACAATACATTGTTTTTTGTTTTAGTCCGACCGCAGTGACCTGAAAACATGTCCCCCTACCGTGTGATTCTGGTCCTGACAGTGAGGGGAGTGTCAAACCTGCCTCCTCATGTGGAGGTGTCCACACGTAGGACAAAAACACATCAAACTCTTTCTCATCTGATAGAAGGGGGGAATCCGGAGATTTTAAATACATTTCAAATCACAGCTGCAGTTGACTTAACCTTTGAATATTTATGTGCAGTATGATCATTCTTATGCTGTTTTAGCTTTTCACACTTTCAAGATTACCTTGGGTGGAAATTTTGTACCTCCAAAATAATCACTTTTCAGGAAATGCCAAAAAACTGCATTTTTATTCAACATTTAACATTGTATCATCAAAGAGAGAAAGCCATTTTAAACACGTTAGATAAATAAATAAAATAACACCAACATGCATTGACACACCATTAGTATAGATTTGTGAAAGATAAAAAAAAACTTTTACGAAATGAGTGACATGAGCATTTTAGGCCTCACTCCAGCTATATATAAATAATATAAGAGTCTTTTCACTGTTTTGAGACTCCCCTATGGCATGTACAGTTTCAAGATTCCCCCTACTGGTGAATCTGTAGAGATGTCGTTGGACATACATCTACCACAGTAGTTAGTGTGTGTGCATGCGTGCGTGTGTGTGTTGCATTCCCACCTGCATCAACTTTTCCACGTTGAAAGCGTGAAATGTAAATAAGTTGTAGTTCCAACCATTTCACACGCAAAACAATGCCCAGGCCGGCAACCAACAGCAAAGAAGCAATTTGATAACCAATCAGGGATGATGGCCATTTTTCTGCAACCAAAACATGCTGGTTATATTGTAGGCAGGCTTGGGGAGTAACGGAATACATGTACCGCTGTTACGCAATCAGATTGCAAAAAAAAAGTACCTGTATTCCATTACAGTTACAGGAAAAAACATGTAATCAGATTACAGGTACATTTATTAAAAATGGGGATTACTTCGAGGGATTACAATTCCGATGAGAGAGTGCAAAAGAGGGCGAGAGAGTGAGAGAGAGAGAGAGTGCGAGAGTGCACGTGCACGCCCACGCGAGTGAGACCGTTGCTACATGTTGGGGAGGTGGGGACGAACAAACTGACTAGTCGCGTCCTCCGCGGAGGACGCGGGCAGTTTGAAAAAGCTTCACGGACGGGAGGAGGAAATGGCGACCGGTATTCACTGGAACTTACTCGGAGCGAAAGTTTGAGCTAGAAGTCCAGCGGCATGCTACGCGCTGTAGCTTCTTGCTAGCTAGCCCGCTAGCCTACAACTATAATGTGAGTTACACCTTCCAAACAAATCTTCCTCCCAACAATTCACTATTTAAACATCATACACAACATTTATACACGGCTAAACTTGTGGCTGGGATAAAAGTTCATGTCACACATTGTCATCCTCATTGGATGACTATCTATCTATCTATCTATCTATCTATCTATCTATCTATCTATCTATCTATCTATCTATCTATCTATCTATCTATCTGTCTATCTGTCTGTCTGTCGTCCGTCAAACTGTGAGGTATGGTTGCTTTCAGTGACAGTTCGAAAACAGCATATGGCCTTCAATCAATCAAACAAACAATCTACAGTATAGCCTACATGCTTTTTAATTACACAAGGATATTTGCTATTTGTAGGCTATTTGTAGTCCATATCATCCGCAAATAAAAGGGGCACATTGTATAGAATATATATTGTGGTGATATTTATTTTTATTTTGTCTTCATGAGCATACTCAATATTGGAGTAATCCAAAAGTAATCCAGTTACATTACTTTAATATTATGGTACTCGGATTACGTTACTAACTAAAAAAAAATAGCAGGTAACTTGTAGCTGTAATGGATTAAATTTTAAAAGTAACCCCCCCAACCCTGATTATAGGTTGTATATTATATATTTGACTATTTAGGGGTAGCAGAATCAAGCTTGACTTGGCCTATAAACCTTCTTCAGTCTCATCCACCCACAAGAGTAAACTTATCAGCCTCAAACAAAAGCTCTACACGCTTCTAGAATGCACAGGACCGTACTTCAATAAAGTGTCAATAAGCAAAATAAGCCTACCTTTAATTTTCCTCTTGAGTTTGACCGTGACGCTGCTGTTTTCAACAGCGTTTGTGGCCATGCAAGTGTATGTGTGGTTCAGATGAAGATACGTCACTTCCTGGATGATGGAAGTGTGCGTGACCATGAACTCTTCAAATGACAACCTTTTCTTGCTGAATCAGAGCAAAAATGAAAAATTCATTAATGTCTCAAAATAAAAGCATTCCCTAGATTATCAGAAACTACCAAACATATGACAAAACAATGCGACAGCGACTCACTCCTGGCTCTCGGTGTGTAGCAGAATTCTGTTGTCCATGTTATTCATGTACCACTGCACTTGTGGTGAAAAGTTGACCTCAAAAGGAAAATGTACAAGACATCTCAGAATGTGGGGCTTCCCTAAAATGAACGCAAAAAAATGAATGTGCCGTATTTGCAACAATTCAGCTTGACAGTGAAAAGGAAGCACTACATATTAAAAAAACCTAAAACATTATTATATACCATATGTCTTGGTTTCTATAAATGTGACGTGATAGTGGTGGTGTCAAGAGGCCCAGGTATCAAAAGGACGGTCCAATACTGCTTTTATTGCTACTTAAAGCTGTTCATACGCGGAAAATTTAATTTTGAATCGCTACTGCCACCTGTGGCTGAAAAATAAAACTACAACCCCTTTTTTGTAATTGAAACTCTGGTTTTTAACATTCACGGTATTAGAACATCAATTCAAACTTTGCTTGTTAACATTCACAACATAAGAAAACAGCAATTCAACATAAAAAAATAAAACCAAAAAATTAAACAATAAAAAAATAAGATAAATAAGTAAAAAAAAAAAGAATGTTAAATTAAGGTCAACTAAAAATAACTCACTAAGGATTTTCAATGTATATGTACTTTTCTTGTTTCTTGTCAATTTCAAGGAATTGATAAACAAATCAAATTATGCAAGAAATATATGATAACTCGGAAGGGATTTGGAAATTCTTATTTTGTGCCAATAAAATTTTCCGCATAAGAGTGATTGATTCCAAAGGATAAAGAGTTGTCATTATTAATGAAATTTGTAATGACACCTTTTAGATCAATTGTAATGATATGCCCAGTTTTCTTACATACATATTTTTCAAAATCCCTTCAAAATTTTGATGATACAGAAACTAACTGCTGCTTTTAATATCGTGACATGATGACGACAATATTGTGGCAGTTTTAATATCGTGATATCACGATATAGCCGTTATCTTTACATCCCTAGTGCTTACCAAGCTCCACTTCCTGTGCTGTGCTGCCATCAGGTAATGTAATCCTTGGAGGGCTCCTCGCTTCTTTAGAGGCTGATGGAAGGACATGTTTTCATTGTATTATTATTATTTATTTTTTCTTTTTTTACATTATTTTGGTTATTATTATTTTTATTACAAAATGCAAATATACTTATTTTCTTTACAACACTATACACCCCAACAGTTGCTTCGGTAATGACCAATCACAGCGCACCTTTTTTTTTTTCTGAGTATGGTCATGTGATGTTCACAAGCTGAGCCGTGATTGGCCGTTACCTGAGCCTTGAGCAACAGTGATGTCATTTTCAATCGACAGCAAGTGGAAAAATGGCCGCCTACTGAGATGGATACAGACGGGTGGAATTTGCTGCTTTATTCATTATCCACAAATGAAACACTGTTGAGATTAATGGGGCTGCATCAAATATATTGGTAAAGAATATATATAATATAGTAATAAAAAACATTTTGGGCTCGACTTCCACTTTTACTCATTCACTGCCATTGACGGTTTTAACACGTCAAAAATTCATTTGAACTATTTCTATTAGTTTAGCATTTTTTCCACTTTTGTTAACAAGAGTATGAAAACCTTTTTTTTTTTATTGTACATTTAGAACAGATATAAAATTTGTGATTAATTGTGAGTTAACTAGTGAAGTCATGTGATTAATAACAATAAAAAATGTTAATCGCCTATTGCCCCTAATTTTTAATAATGTTTTTTTTTTTATGAATTTATGGCAGTGAATGAGTTAAAGTGCTGTATTTCTTAGAAACCATCTTGTTGGACCTATGTCGAAATGACTTGAGAACTTCATATAGACCAAAGTAGTGCTTTGCCGCCTTTTGTGGCATCTATCTAAACAATTACAGTGCGTACATTATAATTTTTGGGGGGGAGCAGGGCTTCGATCGAAGGCTGAGTGACAGTGCCTGCCCCTCTTAATAGCAGGCGAACACTGTAAATAACGTATCGAAAATTCAAAGTGTACTTACGTATGGCGGTTACGTTAACAGGCCTCCTGAAGGTCCATTCTACTCCTTGTTCTATGAAGCGTGAATCACAAAAATATCGCCCCGTGTCAGATTGGTAAACTGTGCATAGATGCAAGTGGCCGTTCTTCACGCAGGAGTCACGATGCTTTGTCCACACACTTCTGTTACCCTGAAGAAAGGACATGCGAGTGTTTCTATTATTAAGATCTTAGGATTGTGCGTATGTCTGCCTATGTCTCACCTTGTACCAGGTGACACCTGTGCTGATTGTACAGCTGAAACCGGGGCAGGGGATCTTTCCTCCTGCACCCGCAAGCAGCATCACCACATCCACCTCCTCAGCCTTGTAACATGCCAGCCGGCGTTTGTCCAACACCTGGAGATAGAGGAATCTTTTGCTGCCATTTGACAGCAGAGATGTCCCAAAAACATGTTTCATTGGAAATTCAGTAGGGAATTGTGAGAAAAACTCTGAAACAGAGGACAGTGAACTGCTGTTATATATCGCGGTACGCTGCTGTATCGAATGTTTTGGGTTTTTTTTCTTCCTGGACTGCATCCAGCTGTACTGGAATCAGTTTGTGTTGATGTTACATCAAAGACCAACAATGAAGCTCATTAGCATTGTAGACTCAAGTGTTTATCAAATATGAAGTAAAAATAGAAACAATTGTAGGCCTACATTTAATACGATTATAAGCTACAGTAGCATTATGCAAAGTTTAACATTAACACTGTGTTTAAATTAGGGGTGTCAAAATATGTGCATTATTTTTTAGTTAAAGTTCCTTTAACACCACAATTTTTTTTCAACCCGCAATTAATGACACCCCCTTACTTGGAGAGCATGTACAGTTGCAACGCAGCAGACACGTCCATGTCGAAATTGAGCAGTAATTAATTTAATAATATTGCATGTATTTGTGGAGACTGGGATCAAGTTTTATTTTACAATTTTAAAAATGTGCAGAATTTCTGAAGTTGCTCCATGTTAAAGATTACAATAGCTCTTAATATGAAAAGAAAAATGCACTGAGCTGTCACTGATGCCTTACAAATGCAATTATGCCATCTAGTGGCAGAAAAATGACCTAAACACAAATCAATATCACACTCGTTTTTTTAACAGTACAGTACATATTTTTAAATTGTATGAATTATTATGAAATGATGAATGAATAATGATGCAGCCATATTTCTATTAGTTAAATTGTTTCCCTTATTTTATGTTAACAAGTGTATAAAAACTTTTATTGCACATTTAGAACAGATATAAAATTTACGATTAATTATGAGTTAACTATTGAAGTCATGTGATTAATTACAATAAAAAATGGACATCCCTAGTTTAAATGTTAAAAAAACGAATTAATTAATTATTAAAAATTTAAAACCGTTAATGATTAAAAACAGTTCAAGAACATTAAATGCAAATGTGTTGTAATTAAAAGTTCAAACAAAAAAAAATGATTCAATTGTTGTCACAAGAAATTTGGGAACCACTGCTGGAAGACAAGCAAGCACTCACAAAAAGCAGCATTACCCGGCAAGCAAAGTGTAATTTCCTGAATGTTTGGCTTCGATTAAGAACTCCCTTCCACAGTCCAAATTAAAGCCTCCATTTTCTTCTCTGCCTACTCCAATCTTGTACCATGTCACCTTGTTGTTAATGCACGGCATCAGAAACATTTCACCCTCCACCACTCGATAGTGCTGCTGTGTCATAACCTTATGTGGACCTGGAGACATTAGCAGAGAAAACACCTTTTTAAATCTAAACAAAATGCCTGCTTGTTTCAAAACAAATACCTGTTTTATAAAGTCGATTGCGTTTCACACAGCATCTTTCCAGGAAAACGGGAAATACCCAAAACAGCAGAACATATCCAGTTTGCATCCTGTTTGAATTATCACATCATGACTTTGTCTCGAACCAGCATGTGCTTTCTGCGTCTTGAGTGGTAGAGAAGATTTTTTCAAAGGGGATGATGGTGCCGAAGTAGGTGTTAGCTACTCAATGCAGTGGCTTCCTGTTGTTAGGGCATCTGCAATGACATCATGGAAATTGCCCCAGTTTGTGTATGTTGAAAGCCATGCTATGTGAATTACAGAATCATTTCAGTTGTGATGTGTAACATTTCTTATAAAGCGCGCCAAATCCGGTTATGCCGCAACATGCCCGGCAACACTGAGCATTTTGCTCTCTCTCATGATCTGTCAATATTAAACCTAGTGGAATTTCTTTACATGAAATTATGTCATTTGGTTGAGAAGTTTGCTGTTGAAAAATATCATGCTTAAATCCCTTTTGTTCAATATGTCAGTTTTACAGCAAACCTTGGCTATTAGTGACAAAAAACAGATGCAAGTGAGCATGCTGTGCCTCTTTTTGGAGAACTGTGCAAGCAAGAGAATGAGAAACAACATTTTATCTAGCCAACAAAATTTTATGGAGCTAATATGTCCTCATTAGAGAGATGTTAAAACGTCTAGTTTTGGTCTATTGGTAAAATAAACTTTACTTGACAAAATAAATTTATTTGGAAAGCCTCAACTAAGGAGCCATTTGGACTGTTTTGCATTTCCTCCAGTTCCCTGCTTTGAAAGAACGCACTTGGTTAGCCGTTAGCAACGAGCTAACCGTTGCTCCATGGGCTCTCACCCCTGTGAGAGCCAAGAGCCGAATGGAGGCCGTCTTGTCACTTGGAGTGACCCCAAGCCACTTGATCTTTAGATGTGAAGCATGTTTTACCCAGCAAGTCCACAATGGATAAGGAAAGTTCTTGGTTGTAAAAGTTCCGCAGGGAATTTATAATTTTCGTTTCCACAGCGTCTTAGAGTTCTCAGTAATTAATTAAAATGAGTTTGATGACTCGTTTTTTAACTTTTTTTTTTTTTTTAACTTGTATTTAAGCATATATGTATTTTTTGTTATTTTTATTTCCATTTATATTTATTTTTTGGGATAAAATTTTTGCAAATAATTTTTTGTATCCGTTTTTATTTTCACTTTGTCATTTATTTATTTATTTAATCATTTCTTTTTAATTTTGGCAGTTTTGGTCCTCCATAAATGCAGCCCGTCCCCTCAAAGTTCCAGCTTGGCTCATCAAAACCCTGCTGCTAAGACAGTACTCGGATGTCCCCTGGGGAATTTAATTATCTCGGAAATTTTTGTTGGTGGAAATCGCGCAAACTGAATTTTACCAAGGTAAATTGAAAAGTTCTCCAAAAGTTCCGGCGGTGGAAAAGCACCTAATATGGAAAAAAACACGTTGATTGTTCTTTGTTCCTTTGTAGTAAAGTTGTGTAATTTATTTACAACACGCATCCATATTGAACGTGACAAAATAAAAGCATTCAACGTTGTGCAAAGGAGTCTACTGTAACACAATTTAGCAGTAATAAATTAAATAACAATGCATATATTTGTGGGGTCTGGGGTCAAGTTGTATTTTAAACTTTTAAAAATATCAAAAATTTCACAATTTACTTCATGTTAAAAAAAGGCTCTTAATATGAAAAGAAAAATGCATTGCGCTGTCACCATTGTCTTACAAATGCAATTATGCCAAAATGACTAACACAATCACTCGTTTTTTTTTTAAAGTACATATTATTATTTATTTTTTATTGAATTGCTATTAAAAAAAACTGTATCAATGACTCAAAATATTCAAACATTTTTAAATTAGGGAATTTTTGTTTACATTTGATTGTAAATTTAGATATAAATTGAGATACAAAATGTGCGATTAATGTGTGATTAATCATCAGTTAATTATTGAAATCATGCGATTAATTACGATTAAAACATTTTAATCGACTGACACCTCTAATTTAAAGACCTTAAAAATACAAGTGCCATAAATGTAATAAAACATACCAGAGTAGCATATTCTATACTGCATATTTGACTTCCTGTGAGGCTGGTCTGGAACATACTACGGCGGGGAGATTCAAGGAACTACTTTAATTTGTGGTTACTTCACAGTTCTATGAAAACGACACCAGCGCAAACAAAATGAGTGTGGTCTGAGGATCTCATGAGATTGCTTGCAGGTGCACTTGTGCTTGTCGAGGACGGTTTAACACGGCAGAGCTTCTAAGGGGAAAGCTTTGTTTCCATTACGTGCTGGTGGGAGGTGATAGCGGAGCTTCTTCCAGAAGGCGGAAGAAGGTGACAGGGAGCTTAAGCCCTCCCATGTGACACAGTGGCCCGTCTTCTCAAGGAGCTGGAAGGCCTCTGGTACGGAATCCCATTCCGCTTCATTGGCTCTCTCAGGTTTGATGACAACCAAGCTTGTCTTGCGTTCTACTAGGGCTGCGTGGATGGCACTCAACAAGCCAGTCTCCAGACTCTGAGCCGCAGAAGAAGGTACCAGGACCACCGATTGACTTTGTTCTATGCAGTCGAGCAACGCCTCGGCCACAGCTGCGGCGCACCAGCAAAATTGTACGTTAGCTGAAAGTGATTTGCCTCAAATTATTGCGAATGGGATGAAATAGAATAGAATACCTTTTCCTGGTTGTACATCCCGTTCAAAGAGGCAGAGTTTATAACCAAAATTCTCTTCTAGAACGTTCTGCAGCCACCTTCTATCACATGGTTTCAGTCCTGTGACTTTGTCGCTATTATAACACATCAGAAACACATCATAGGTCTTCACACCTAAAAACAAAACAAAAAAACAGTGTGCCTTGAGGTATGAGTGAGCCAACAACAATTTTTCTTCGTTCAATAAAGCCAACGTTTGGCTTTTTTTTTTTTTTAGCGTAGTACGCTGGTAGTGCACTCAACTCACTTCACAAGAAGCAGCAGCTTGGTAGACCATGAACAATTCTTCAAGAAAAAGGCTTCAAGCTGTTTAATGCCACCCCTATTTGTTGCAGTTCACTGTCAGACTAAAACAATTTATATATATATATATATAAAATTGGAACACTAGTAAATCAAAGCACAGTAGTAGTTGAATAGAATTCCCATAGTGTGCAGTGTTTGTTTGTTTGTTTTTTTCCTGCAGAAACAAAAAGCCACCCGGTGACTTATTCTCACCTGAGGATTTCCTACGGCATCCCAGAGTGTCTCGCAGGAAGAGAGTGATTTCAATTTTGAATTTGACATAGACAATGACAGTTGCAGCCATTACTGCCACAATAACCACTGGGCAGAGTGCCACAGAAATGTGGGAACGTCGATCTGAAAGGAGAAATAAAACACCTAATATAGACAACATAAACAAGATAATAATATTAAACAGTGGCAGCTGGTCAATAGAGGGCGCTATGGTGCCACCCCACCATTGACTATGATCACCACATTCCTTAGGTTGAAGACATTACTATAAAATAAAAGTAATGCATGTCTAATTTAGATGAGCGGGATAAATAGTATATGCAGTAGTTAACGACAAGTTGTTTCTTTCTGTTAGATGTCATGATGTAGTTTTCATCATTTTAATGTTGGTCATGAAAGTGTAACATGAAAAGCTTATGTATTTTTTGAGGTGGAACTTGATGTAAAAAGTAAAAACAACACAAAAAAAACAATAACATTCTAATCACTTATATGTTTAGAAAATTGAACATGCCCATTGGTCATCATAAAAATAAAAAATAAAAATAATAATAATTTATCAGCCGACTAGAATTTCCTTGTCATTTGTAGTCGAAACAATTTTTTGTCATATTTTCAATGGAGGTTTACACGATGAGCCATTTAAATATTGCATCCAGCGATGCATCTTAGTCTTACCTTTTTTGGCCAAGTTGATGGTGACAGTAAGAGTGACGTAGCTTGATTTAGAAAGGTATTGCATTTTACAGGTGTAATTATTTAAGAGATCATTCTCTGTTACTCGTTTCAACACCAGATTTGCCGTGGCTTTTTTCCCCTTGGTTGTATATTCCCTGTAAAATGAGATTCGAACAGTAAGATAAGAAGATTTGTGCATCATTTTTGCATGTCGATTGTTTACCACGTATAATTGTAGAATACTGGTAAGGAGTCATCATCCCTTTGGACAAATTGGCCCCCGCTCAGCCAAAACAAAGAACTCTGGTCTGAATTAAATTCAGCTTCACATTTAATCACAGCCAGCGAACCTGAAAAATGAAATCAGTCGATGCAGACAGTGTAGGATTGATAACAAATTTGATTGAGCTCAAAGTTGACTTGGATAGACGCCAGCTCCCGGTGAAGCAGTAGAAAATGAAAAAATACAAGCGTGATGCTCACCTACATCCACATAAATGGTTTCATTGTCCAGTGGTGATAAGATAACAGGATGTTTGTCCAAGGTTTCTATAAAAATATAAAAATAGATCATTTAACATGTGTCGCTTTACTTTCTATTGTGCAGTAGATAAATATTTGCCTGCATGCTGATTTTTGGATGAACTGAGAGGAACATTTGGCCGTCATGGACAGCAGAAATCATTGTTCCATTAATCAGAACAAGTCAGCAGCAACAATCCATTCAAAAACATGAAGACGGCAATGACCAAAAGAGGGAGACAGAACGGGAAGGCTGTCGGGTCGCATTTTAGCGCCCCAAGTTTCTTAGATGAAAAAGAAACACAAAGTCAACAGCGGTTTTTGCCTTTGGATGTCTTTCTTATGATTGCGTAAGCAGTTAGGCCTGCAGTTGTTTAGATGTCATTCTGGGTTCTTTTGTGAGTTGTCATTACACTCTCGAGAATAACTTTGGGAAGGTTCTACACTGTTTCCAATTTGCTCCTTTTGTGGATAATGGTTTGAAGGAGTGACAAAGTTTTTGAAGTAGCATTTTAACCATTTCCAGATTTACAGTAAATAAATTCCATGGACTTTGTCATTGATCGTAAATTTCTTTGGATTGCGACATGATTATTTTCCTTGCAATCTTTTTTCTGACAGATACAAACAATTTTTTTTTGGGTGAACCCTTAATACAAAGTTCATTTTGAAACGGCAATTTGTATTTACTTTGATTGCATTTGTGAGGTAATAAAATTGGCTTGATAATCTGTAATGTTTAACTCGGAAAATTTGGGGGGAAAAAATGGATCTGCATTTAAGAAGAGGGAAAATACTTTTTGGGCGTCTTACGTTTACTAGGCTGGACGTCCAACACCAACGTGTAACTCCTGTTATAGATTTGACCATCAAACAGGTAAGGTCTGGTGCAGGTGTAAACGCCATTGTCTGTGTCTTCCACACTTGAGAAGTAGCTGACAACTTTCCGCAGTGACTCACCCTCCTGCAGGGTTAATTAGAACGTGATGCAGTTTCATTCTTCATTCAATGGTAGAAAGTATTGAAAAATGATTCTAAATACCTTGCGCCATATAATGTCATAACTGGTAAAGTTGGGATTACTCGGGGGTGGGATGTCGTTGTCCGGACAGGTCAAAGTGCAGGACTCGTGTGTGTAACACGTCATCGTGTACTGAGTACTGTTCTCCAGCTCTCTGGTCAATGTGGAGTACACGGTCAGCCTGAACCAGAACTGCTTGCTCACATTCCTGCCATGTGAAGAGGGATAAGAGTTTGGAGTGTGCCTATGGAAATTTTACGCACTCAACCAAAAGAACACTTGTGGTACACAATCTATGTTTGAATTGATCACAATAGGTCTGGTTCCAATTTACCTTTGTGAGCATGAGTAGTCGCCCTGATGGTTTACTGAAGCAGTGAGAATAAAAAGGCTCCTGTCCAAACACAAGAGACCCATCTGTCTCTGTTCAGCCGGTGATATCTTGCTCAGGTCCATCTGCAGCTTGTTCTCAATGGTCCATATCACCGGACCATGATATCTTCCCTGTTGACAATTCAGCACCACCATCTCACCTGCCTTGACATAAACGTCCCAAGGGGCGCTCGGAGTCGCCACACATCTACCTGTGGATTAGAAGTTTGTAATTTCTAAGTGTAACCTTTCAATGAGTCATTCCAGAATTAGAGGGCATTTTTTATTCTGCCTTGCCTCCTATCATTTTTTTTTTAACTCATTCACTGCCATTGACGGCTATAGATGTCAACAATTCATTTGAACTATTTCTATTTAACATTTTTCTCCCACTTTTGTTAACAAGAGTATGAAAACCTAGATTTTTTTATTGTACATTTACAATATTTAGAACAATATTTAAAACAGATATAAAATTTGTGATTAATTGTGAGCTAACTAGTGAAGTCATGCGATTAATTATGATTACAAATTTTAATCGCCTGACGCCCCAAATTTTTAATCATGTTTTCTTTTTTAGTCATTCACTGCCATTGACGGCTATAAACGTCAAATTCATCTCAACTATTTCTATTCGTTTAACTTCCCCCCCCCCCACACTTTTGTTAACAAGAGTATGAAAACCTAGAATTTTTGTTATTGTATATTTTGATTTTTTTTTTAAAATGAGTTCATGGCAGTGAATGAGTTAAATAACACAAGCACAAAATACAGAAACATGTTCTTACTGTGTAAATTATATTTGTCCTGAGACAACAAAAGTGAGCTACATGACTCAGCAGAAAAGACAAGCTAATTTCTCTGACCATGGAAAAGCCCTAAGGCAAGTCCTCACAGCCATTTAAATTTTTAATTTTAGCCATAATGGAGTAGTCAAACCACCCCAGCTTTTACTTTTATCAGAAAAAAATACATTAACATCAACATTTTCATTTGTTTATTAGATAGCTGTTTGTTCTTTAACAGTTGGCATAAAAGCTAACACAGCTAAATTAGATGTATTAAATACACAAAAAAGCACCTCTATTTAATTGTAAAGGATTTATTCAGATTTTTACATGTGTCCCAGGTAGTAGGGTTCGAACAATCACAGCAAAATATGTGATTTGACAAATAATATATCTCCTAAAAAGTGTACTGTTGATTGTTGAGCTGGCCATTTAAAACAAATGGCCCATTTTCAAAAAATGTTGGTGCGTAAATTATACTCCAATTGAATGACCCTAATACATTATGTTTACATGTTGAAGGGTGCTTTTTTTCCCCCCCTTTAACCACATCCTCATTGTTGGGCATCGAGAATCATGTGATTTCGAGAAAAACAAACGCAGCATTTCAGCAATATGCAATGTAATAGTAGTGTTACAAACGTAAGTACATTTGTGGTTTTATTAATTATGCATGATGGCAGAGTTACAATATAGTTAACAGCTCAACAACAAAACATTTTTAAATTGAAATATTTGATGAAACTGGAGATAAACATAAATTAACTTTTTTGACAACTTCAGTATGTGCATCAATCTAAAAAAATACTGCATGCACATTTGACTCATCTTAAAGTTTAAACAATATATACTCACAAAAAGTGTTGTGAATGCTGCTGTTAAGCTAGAGATAAGATTATTATTTTTTTAAATCAATGATATCAAATATAATGTAATAATCTCCCCATTTATTCACTGACCTGTTAAAGATGCAAGTAGTAAAAGCATTTGAAGGAGCGGCACCTTCATGATGGTGATGGCTGGAGCAAATGTGCGTTTTCTTTCAAACACGTTCACGGTTTCTCAGAATAGTTCTCTTAAAGTGAAAGTGAAACTTTAAGAAAGCGTGTTAAAAGCAGACATCTCTGGAGTTTCCAATAAACGAATGCCTTTGACACGTCATTTCATGTGACATTTTTACATGAGTTCATTAATGATGTTTTGATTGAACTGACACTGTCAGAGAATTAATTTTGAAATATTGTTTGAGTTGATAGATTAGACATACAAATAGACCTGTATTTGGTAATTGTTTTTGTCAGGGGGCAGTGGTGGTCGCGGACCCAAACGCGGGGAAGCAAGGCAAGAAGCAGAGGTGATGATGAAAAAAAAGAAAAAGGAATAGAACTAGAAAAATTCCCGCGGAAATTTTGAATGGGACTGCTGACTCTTGTAAATGAGCTGAACAGTTTAAAATTTAAACGACTGGAATCAGTCAAGAAATGTGGAAGTTAACCATAATCAACATAAACTAAAAGTATCTTACTGTCCCTTTAAGAAAAATGCAAATTCACGCACACACATTTGACTTGGAGACGTCACGCACCCACATTCTATTGATATTGTATGAGAGATGCACACCTCGAACAAAAGCCTCTCACGACTTAACGGTTAAAGATGCAGATTCAAGAAATGGCTCGTTAGAACGGCAAGGGTTTGGGGAACGCGAGCATGTTCTCACTTTTTTAATCGGATGAAAAATGACCAAATGAGAGCAGGTTGAAAACTTATGATTTATCCAAAATGAAGAGGAAAAAGGAGGCGAATTTAACATGGAAAAGATAGGTGAGTTAGTCCGACTTCTCCTCGCTTAAAGTGAAAATAAAGGTACTAAATGACACCTTAGCCAAATAAAAGTTAGTTTGTCTGAAAGAAGAGACTTGTCACTACAAAATGTGAGAATTTGATGTCTAGTGAGCAAAGATTGTGGCCATGGTGACGAGTTGAAGTGAAACTTTTGACTTTTGGAAATAGATTTTTTTGGTTCCCGCCACTCAAAGCCTAATTGCTCTACAGAGTGTGTTAGAAGGCTATTTCACTCACTGTCTTTGAACCCGCACAGGCATTTCATTCCTTAAAATAAATTTCGACACTGAGCTAAAGATGGGAAAAATTGCTACAAAATGAGCTAAAATTCATATCGGTCGGTTAACATATGCGCGCGCAGCGTGTCTTGGTAAAAGGTGCTTGATCTGTAATTTGTTCCCCCTTTCTCCATTCATTTCCTATAGGACTTTTTTGGGAGTTTTTTGGGAATTGCGTCGCCATGGTAACTTGGAATTCCTAGAAAAGTAATGCCGCACCGAGTCAGATCGAGCCACATCGTTTGATACCTCATTTGTCCCGGTGCGATCTACGGTACGGGCCGCATTTTTGCGGAAAAATCTGGGGATTTTCTAGGGTGGAGAGTAATATGTGCTGCTTTCAGCAGTCCCATAATTATACAAAGCAAAAGCGAACTCCAAATGGCAAGTGAAACAAAACGTGGGGAGGACAACAAGGCAAAAAACTGGCAGCATGACGGGAGGAAAACAACAATGAATCGACGCAGACAGGAGACTAAACACACACACAACAAGACACACTTGGGGCAAGACACAAGTGGCTGAGAACACTGATTGGTTGACACGAGGAAGGGCAGGATTACACTTAGCAAGAACAAGGGAGACACAGAAGGAAAAACGGAACCCAAACATGACAGTTGAATGTTGTACATGTTGGAAACAAAAAAATAAATAAACACCTTATCGTGGTCAAGGGGTTGACTACGGTGGAAAAGAGGCTAGCCTCCTTTTTTTTTCTTCCTTTACTTCTTTTACTGTTTTTTTAATACATGTGCTTTGGTTGGTTTACTCTTTTTTCAAGCTGTTAGGTTTCGGTCATTTGTTTTCATTGTTTCATTGACTTTGTGCGATATAACACGTTTTACTTGTATTTTTTCCCCTCTCTACATTCTACATGCATGGTTTATAATCTTAAAAGCATGTAGGCCTACACAGGGTGTTACCTTGTGCTTATTACACCTTAGTACATGGGAAGTAAAAGTGTCTGTGTGTTTTTCCATTTGGACTCTGAGGGGTGACTGTCCTATAGATGACCCTACCGCACCATGATGGAACATGATAGTGCCCCAGTGCATTATGGGGACGGATGTAAAATAAGAGGGCCTCAGTTGGGCCCCCCGAGTATCTCAGAAAGGATGGAGGCAGGAAAACAAAACAACACAAATCACTGGGAGTTCAAACTATGTCAGTAAATGATTTTTTTTTTTTTACTTTCTTGTGGGAGGATTGGTTCATTCAGTGAGTCATTTTTACTGAATGGGGCACTGATGTTGCATTGCAATATAACCAGTTGTGTGGAGTAACAAAGTGGATATACTTAGTTACTGTACATAGGAATTTTTTTTTCTGCTAGACTTCTAATTATTATTATTTTTTGACTTATGACATTTGTTCATTAGAGTTCTCCAGGGCAAAAATTCTCTATCCATGATGAGTGAGAATGTTTGGATGTTTTTGGCTACAAGAATGATTTGTCATAAACGTGTTGTGTCTTGTGTCACTTCAAAGAAATTGTTGCCAATTTAGCATTTTTTGTTACTTGGAATTTTTCAGCACTATTTTTTCCTTTTATACTGTATATTTTTTTATATATAAGAGCTTGTATTTTCAAACTAAGGAGTCAAATCAGTATTTCCAGTTTTAGTAGCCTTAGTTGCTGTGTGTGTGTGTGTGTGTGTGTGTCCTGCCTGACCTTGCTCATTTTCTAAACACTCTGATGGCACTGAAATCTAAAACAAATATTTTAGGAATGAGAAATGTCCTCCGAAAGAGGACCCACCCAGACAATTCTTGCACACACTTTATTCCCACACTTGTGATGGGACCAAGAACGCTATTGTTATAAAAGTGATAGTCACTTGGAGGATAGGAACATTTCTTCCTTGCCAAACCGAGGTCAGTTTAACAACATTAAGAGAAGAATCGGCAGATCTAAACTCATAGAAGAATCTGAACAATAACAACAAATGATTACAACATAATTGTGAGAAGTGTAATGGAATGGAACCAATACAATTCCTGGTTAATTAAAAGTTGAGAATGAAACAGTCTTCTTCATCACATGAAGAGACTAAGACAATTTCTCTGTGATGAAAACACTCAAAGATCAAGCCAAAGAGCCGCACCTGATCCCTCAGTCCCATAAGAGCATGTCTGACAGTTAGTGCACATACACGGCCTCATTCTCCACATGTACACAAGTACACACACATGCCAATAGCACCTCGTGTCACACACATAAAATATACCTCTACTTAAGCCTCCACCTATCCTGTTCCTCTTCCTGATCCTAAGCTACATCCTGATGTTTCCGCATCTGTTTTTAATGCAACATAAATAAGCGAGCGTACCAAAAACTGTGGAAGGTCAGACATCAAACACAATCTCTCTCACAATCACGCTGATCACTTTGGTTAGTTTTCTCATTGTAAAGAAAGAAAATGTGACTAAATATGCCAAATACTTGGTTGCTGCGCTTGTGTCAGTTGTTGGAAGGTATAAAATTATTGTAACAACGATACTAATTTCCATTAGCCCCTTTATGGGGTTTCACGTTATAGAAGAGGTGCAACAATTAAATCAATTCATTGACAACTTATCAATTATAAAACTAATCATTAATTACTTTGATAATCAATTAATTATTTAGAGATATTATTTAATTGTAGAATTTTAGCCTCTGAGCAATAAACGTTCACAGATTTCTGTTGTTCTCTAGTCAATAAAAGCAGGCCAATTATCTTTGTGTTTCATCAAATTAAGACATTTGTTTTTACTTTGGAAAATAATCATCAAAAGTTTTGCCCATTTTCCGACATGTTACAGAAAAAAAAACAGTAAATAAATCATAATTAATTTATGTTTATCTGCAGTGTCAATTTGAAGTAATGTCCTGTTTTTTTTTAATAAAGGGGAAGACAATTCAATCAGTTAATTAATTCAATAACCGATTGCACCGATTAAGATAATCGTTAGTCGCAGCCTGACATTATATGCTAGCATTATGCTAGTAGACTTTCATAAGACAAAATGAGATGTTTTAGTTGAATATTTTGCACTTTTTAAACTCTCCCTTGTGTTTATGTGTCAGTTTTACTGAGAGTGACTAAACACAATTAGCTTCATATTCGGAGAGCTGTGCGAGTGAGAAAGTCTTCAATTCCCAAAGTGATGTTATATGATAGACTCCCATTTGTAGACAAACAGAGAGTGCAAACAAACTCTAACAAAATAAAACACGTGCTTTAATAAGTTCAATTTTGTTGTAGTTGAATGGATGGATCGCAGAAGTTCACAATGTTATCAAATTATACTTATAACTTAACTTGTACTTATAATACATAAAAAATTGCAAATAGTTATGCGCCTGTTTCTGGACACACCACTAATATTCACTTTATATATGTATATATATAAAAAAAATGCACACTATTTCAGACCAAATCCTCGTCATCGGCTCACAATCTGCCGCAATTTATCATTGCCATTCCCTGTGCACTTGTTTTACTGGAAGCTGATGTAAGCGAGTCGAAGGGGGTTTTCACGCAATCCATCCACAGTTTGATCAGACTTTATGTGGGCGGGGTTGGTGAGGGTTCAATGCTATCCAGCTGTATGGGGATCAAGGTAAAGGTCTTACAGTTGTGTCAACATGTATGGAAAACCATTTGAGCATTTATTCCCTGATATGCGTCTAGTTCAGTGCACTAGTAAAATGACTGTCTTACTCACAAGACTAATTCTCTTAGGTCATTTGTGCCTGTGTGTGCGTCTAGCTTGATAAATGAGAGTGACTTAACATGCAATCGGTGCAATCACAAAAACAGATGGATGCAAATTCCAAATGTTTACCACTCCCTTAAGCACTGTCTATGAAAAAAAAAAATCCAGTCATTTTCCCTTGCTAGTTACTTAAAGCTGACTGACTAACAAATACAGGGAACCCCCCGTTTATGACTGTATAATGTTTTTAATACAATTATTTCCGGTTTCCAGGCAGATGACCATACTGTATTTTGTAAACAAAAACAAAAACATTTATCAACAACTGCTTTAAAAAAAAAAAAAATGCCACTGACATCTAAGGCGATACTGCATCCAAAATCAGACCTAACCTAACAAATGACCTCATATTAAATGTTCTGATTAAGTGATACTAAGGTAACCATCATAACACTGGAACAATAATCCCAATGTTATAAGGACATGGAAAACCCCTGCACAGGTCTCCCTCTGACACCATTTCCCACACGGAAGCTCTAATTAACCCATAAAGCGCCACACTTCCTGCTGGTCAATAATTATGCCGTGCCTGGCGCCTAGGCAACTGTTATTTCATGTGAGGAAGGGCGTGTGGTTGACAGAGGTGGAATGACAGCAGACACAACGGCAGACTACGGCAGGAAGTCTTCAATTAACTCGTACATCGGATCTGTTACCTCATCGAGGCGTCACGCCCACCTGCGGGCCAATGGAAACAGATGTTTTTGTAATACAGCCAAACTCTGAGATGAGGTGCAGAGGTGGCAACTGGCAAGTACTCATACACTGTAACTGCTGCTAAAAAATGTGGAACAACTGATATTTCTGTAGTACTGTATTGTGGAGGAATAGCATTAAAGTGTTTTTCACCATTTCAGTTTTCCTGTTTTCTTTTTGGCCTTGGCTAAAATTGTGCCCAGTGACGTATTTTGGCTCAAGCCCTACCCCACTATATGAAAACTTGAGTGCTTTTGTTAGCATTAGCTTGCGAGCTAGCTAGCGGCTAGCATGTCTCATAACAGCGTGGAAAGCCCTGCGATGACCATGTGGGATATATTACAAGTAGATACATTTCAGTATCCATTTTTCTGGTCGTAATATTTGTTTGACAGCTGACAGGTGCGGTAGCGCATTTAATATACATATATTAATAATTCAAATTTGGCAGTACCCATTGTGAAGAGGTGTTAATCTGCTCATTTGAAGCCGTTTCAGTCATAAATGGTCAAATAAAAAGGCTATTGTAAAGATATTTTGGGGTAAATTGTTTAAGTAAAAGTAGAAAAGGACTGACTCTGACATGTACCAAAACATGTCAGCATCCTGTATGGCGCGGCACGACCTACGTAATATAATTAGCGATTACTAGACCTACTATTATATATTTTAAAAAAAAGTATGTTGATGTAATAGGACATTTTTTTGGTGTGCATATTATTTAAATTAATAGTGAGTTTTTTTAAATTAATGAACAGTGAAAAATCTAAAAATATCTCCACACTGTCCTTTTGATAGAAGATTGGTGTTGATTAGCTTTCAGCTCCGTGACCTCAAAATCTAAATTCCTGACTCTCGTCATCACATTCCCAATGGTGCGCACCCACGCGCACAAGCGCACACGCAAAAATTGGTTGAGGACAACATAAGTAGAGATACTGATGATGCTTTTTTTCCTAGTTCATAATGCTGACACTTCATGTTTGAACATGTGTCACATGTCGCCTCCATCGCTACCAGGATGGATAAATTGGACCTTTGAGCTTTGGGGAACAAGCACAGTGGAAGAATAAGTTCCATAACAGGAAATGTGCATTATTGTGGTTTGTGTGAGTCATATGGCGTCACCGTGGAAGGCACACAGGTGACATGAATTTAATTGCTCCTGTGGATTCTCTTTGTGACATAAAATGACTAAGAGGACTTTTCTTTGCCAAAAGGTCGCCCGACTATGCATGTTTTTGTGTTGTGGGGCAACTCGAGTTAGCTCTTGGGTCCTCAATACATTAAACTTACTGAACTGTTTCGGTTCATTACAATGTTCAGATGTTTTGTGGCTCCAGACAGATTTTTTTGTTATTCATTTGGCCTACTAAGGATCTTTTGACAGTAAAGGTTGCTGACCCCTGCTCTAAATGAAGCTCCTCAATGTTACGATATGGTGGGATGAGGATCCAGGTGCAGGGAAACAGGGCGAGGAGGCAGAGGTGCAGTAAAAAAAAGGGGGGGGGGGGAGGGGGAATTTAATTAAATAAAAACAAGGAGGTGAATATGGATCTGACTAACAAAACAACATCCCAAAAACAAGCAAGGCAAAACGAGGGGTACTACAAGGCAAAAACGCGGCAGCATGACGGGAGGAAACCATAATGAATTGACGCAGACAAAAGAGAGACAAGAGACTTACAGACGGAAGCAAAGCCGACTTCGTTCCTCAAATCTCGTACACACAGAAGCATTTCAAGACTTGCGTGTGTCCAAAAGAAAACGCTGAGGACGTTTAACGGCTGTAATGTATATGCCAAGTCTGGAGTGGCGCTGTAACGCAGCCACAGGGAGTTGACGGAAAGCGTAGAAGAAGAATCAGTGAAGAAGACAAACACTTTTTTTTCTAACTTTATTGCAATCTACAGAACAAACGTGGCTTTGCATGTATCAAAACAACATGTAAAAGACGAACACAGAAGAAGTGACAATGGCGGGTGATTCAAGTACAATGTGGGAATAAAGAAGCAAAATATTTTTCTGCGAAACCATAAGCAAGCTAAGGAGGCTGCGCAAAACGACAACGAGCCGGCTATCCGCCATTGATGTTGACAGATTGACACGCGAGAATTGGCGCATACGTCATCAATCTGCGACAACACGTCGTCATCGAGCTGCGACCATTACGTCCTCATTGGAGGAGTATCCTGCATATGGTATCCAGATGGAAGCGTACGGTGCGCGTTTTGAAATCTTTCCACTCAAGAGCCCGGTTTCAAAAGTGATTGGTTTCAAGCTCCGAAACCGCGCCATCGTGGGATTACGAGGATACATTGAAACTGGCTTTTGTGTGGACGGGGGCTTAATACACACACACACATCAATTGATACGAGGCCCACCTGGGCAGGACACAAGTGGCAGAGGGTGCTGATTGGTTGACACATGAGGAAGGGCAGGCAAACACAGGTGGACATGACAAAGCTTGACGAGACTAGGAAGGCACACAAGGACAACATCACAAAACAAAGATCATGACTGAAACTAAGGTCAAATAAACTCAAACAAAACAGGAAATCAAGGAAATGAACCTAAACAAGACCCAACCAAAACCATGACACTCAACTCACTTCAGTACCAAGATGCCACCACCAGATGGTGGCTGGAAATTTTAATCAGATGATTAACATTGACAACATTTTTAGTGGACACGGTGGCCAGGTGCTTGCCCCGGGCATTCACTCTGCTTCGCACGCCACTGGGATCGTTCCACCGCGATTACCGCTATTTAATTCTATCTGGCAGATAAACTGCACTTGACTCATCAAGAGGCTTTTACTCAAGGATGGGTGGAAATTTCAGTGCTGGAGATCAGATTAGATGCAGACAGAAGCAACCAAAGTCTGAGTCACACCTCGGCGCAGTCGACGTGCCTTTTGAAAGGCAAAATTCAAGAAATTGTGATGATGAATGAGACATGCTTCAACTTGGATTACTGTGCAGACTGCTGAAATAAATCATCTCTCTGCTGTGGCCGGCGCAAGAGCCAACTGGTAATAAATAAGAGTGTTCCATTCAGCCTTACACACTTTTTATATAGTCGGAATGGAATTGGAAACTACATGGAATTCCCTCTTGTCAAGTAAAACCAAACTAGCCTGAAGTCAACGCTTTTCTTCTTTATGATGGACCAAAAGAAAATAAAAGAGCGACAAGCAGTACGTCGTATTTTAAATAACCACATCACACACCAATCAATCAAATGTTGCCACACAACGTGCTCCCCGCAATCATGACTTAAGGCAAGCGCATCAATTTAACAAAGTCTCCGTCCATCTGGAGAGCTGGCGTCTCGCCAAGCTGACCCTCCAATATTCACCAGTCCATAACTCGGACAAAGGGCAAACATTATTACTATTGTAAAACAATAACTGACTCAATTGGCTTCACTGGAGGAGGAGGCAGGATAAAAATGGCAGCTAACTCATTCTACATCCTTCATGATCACAATATATGACCACAGGGAACATGATTATTTTATTTATTTATGTATTTATTGTTTTTGTACTGTACTAGAATAAAGTCAGTGTAATTGCACGTGGACTACAGTAGGTGGCAGCGGCCCTCTCATTGCCAGATACTGCGAAATGAGTATTAGCTCCTCTGCAGACGTGTACCTAAATCCATTTTATAGACGAAATAGACAAATGATAATATTCGTAGTCACAGCGGAGATTTGGGGTAAAACAATTTCTTCTTTCTGGTCTACAGGAAAGTCTGAATATACATTTGCCATCATGCAGCACTGAGGTCTAATGGAAAAAATGCAATGTAATTTATTTTTAGTAATGAGTTTGCAAATTTTCATTAGACAATTATTTGTTTTAGTCGAACATTTGGATGTTTTTACATATATGTGTATTCTCTTTCGTTTTATGTAGTATTCTTCCGATACCGTTTTTTGGCCCCCGATACCGATTCCGAAACGCAGGCTGGCTTCAAAGTGCCGCACACCCTCATGGCAGGTGGTGCGCCAGAGGGCCCGGTTGGCTGCGAGAGCCTCCAGGTTGTCTGGCGGGATGCCGCATTTTTTCAGCACGGCTTTCAGGTGGTCTTTAAATCGTTTTTGTTGGCCGCCTATAGGACAGTGACCGGTACGCAATCATCTTGATTTTGCTAGAACATCAACATGAGGGATCGGATGGTATGCTTAAAGAAGTGTATTGTGATAAGTTTAAATGTGTTAGAAACATGTAAGAGGGGTAAACATGCTTAATTAAAAATGTTTTTTTAATCTGGCCTATCTACCTGTACATAGTGGCTTTTCATCTATTGCAGGCGGTTCAGGAACAGGATACCCTGCCATAATAGGAGTTCACTGTAAAATAAATATTCATGAGAGGCGAACTGATGCTTGAATGGTTACCTTGTCTGAGTTCCATGCAGGTAGTGTGGGTTAATAATTTTCCCTGCTGTGATTAACTGGTGACCAGTCCGGGTGGGGTGTAGTCTGTTTTTGTTTTTTTCAACATGGGAGAGGCTTGAGCTCACTCAAAAACCTGGAACGATGTTATGAAAAATGTTAGAAATTACATAAATTTATATTCGACTAGGGCTGAGCAATACATTTAATTAGTTTAATTCATCGTTATTTTGAAAATCAAATCGTTGAAAATTTGCTAAATCGAATTTTGTCTTCTGGATTATTTAAAGTTGTTGTCCTTATGTTCTGTTCCATCCAAATGTTATTGTGAGTTGTAATTTTTCACAAGTGTTTGTATACGGAATGGGTGGTTTACAAGACATGTTTACAATAGCTATCAACTACTTAATTGTGGCAATTAAGCACAAACTATGAATGTTAAGTTTATGTTAACACTTATTTAGTATCAGGATACATCATTGTTGTCTGAACAGTTTGCACAGGAATTATTTTTGAATAAATGAAACCTTTAAATAAACATTTGTTGGTTTTATTCGATTAAAATCAATAAAAATGTAATCGTCATGGATGACTGAAAAAAAAAAAACGGCCAACCCTACATACAACTAACAAATCTTGATTTATTTAACTATAATAAAGTGTTATTAAATTAACCATGTCTGTTATTTTAGGTTTTGGCAAAGTTTGTAAACGCACGGCACACAGCTCAAGTAATGGTCACAATTCTTGTCCACTAAAATTATAGACCAGGCGTGACAACAATATTACAACGGACACTATTCCTCAGTAGTCAATTATACAGTACAAGCAGTCAGTGTACCAAACAAAATATTTTGAAGTGTGATTTTTCAAGTTCAAATAACTCCATATTGTTGCTCTCGTGTTGTTGTGCATCTTTCACCGGTTGTGAGTCATTTTCCAAAGGGGCAGGAAGTCACACGCTGAGCCGTGCCAATGTTTTACTCACACACAACAGTCCAAAGGCCAAGTTCCGAGGGAGTGTTAAAATCACTCAATTAACAAGTGATCATTCATGTGCTGATGAAAGATGTATTATGGGAAACCCCGAGAACTCTTGCTAACACAAGGATCAAAATGTGGCACACCTCGACAATGGCAATGCACCTACAGAAAGATACTGATGAAAAAGAACACTCACGAGCGATAACATAAAACAGACTGGGGCCATAGAAAGAATGAAGAGATGTTTTCCCTTTTACACTTATTTCATGCAGCAGTGATTAAATTTCAAATTGAGAGCGAATGCCTGCCAAACAAATTCCACACATCATTCTGTAACCGACAACACAAATGTTGCCCTTCAAATACCATTCATTGAGCATATCAAAACTGCCAAATGAAAAGAAAATCTCCTAAAGATCTGAAAATATGTTTCTATCTGAAAAAACACGTTTCCTCCTTTTGTTTCAGAATATGGAAACCAGGGGTGTGCCCAAAAATCAATTCTCATATGAATTGCGATTTCTCATTTAGTACGATTCAGAATCGATTTTAAATGCCCAAAAATCGATTTTATTTAAATTAGTTTAAAGTGTCTTGCCCTTGTTCGTGTGTCCCTTTATTGGGAGCGCTGTTCATGTTGTACACGATTTAGCCCCTTAGGGGCGGTGTGGTTCTGCGCATTCTGATATACTGTTAAGTTGTAGCCACATTAGAGAGTTGAAGGAAAAAGTCACGATCAAGTTATTCCAATAAAAGTTGTTCTTTTGCAGCGTATATGCCGGTGCAGAGCAGATGCCGGTGAGTAATATTAACATGCTTCTCTGTATACGTTTTTGAAGCATTTTGTATGAACAGCCGTTCTTTTGAGTGATAAAAGTGCCGCGAGTAGCGCGCTACTTAGCATTAGTGAGTAAGACTAGAGCAGATGATAACAATTCTTTGCACATCTATAAATTGAAGCAGAAATCATTGTCAGTCAAATAATTTTGAATAAAAAAATCGCTTCTAAATTGAATTGCAGACCCAAAAATCTGAATCGAATCGTGAGACAGGCAAAGATTCCCACTTCTAACGAAAATCTACAAAAAAGTGCAGATACAGTGTCACAAAAGGGAGCACACTCTTTCATGGTTACAAAAAAAAAAAATGGAATGACACTTTGATACAATACGGCAACAAAAGTGTTTACACCCTAATGTGAAACACTTTTTTTTTTCAAGGTTCACACCAGCGACCTTCAAACACTAATGAGTCACATGACACTGGCGAGAAAAAATTATTTGGTCCAGTTTATACATTTTTACTTCTGAGTGTACTCACTTTTGTTGCCAATGGTTTAGACATTAATGCAAGATGTACAGTAACTGACTATTTGCATTAATTGTAGTAATGTTATCTGTATGGTATTTTCCTAAGAAAATATAAAATAATTACAACAATGTGAGTAGTGTACTCATGTTTGTTGCCTGTGGTTATTTTGAAGGAAATGTTAAATTGACACTGTTATACAAGCTGTACACTGACTGCTTTACATTGGAAAATGTGACAATGTGGACATTTTCACTTTGGGGTGTACTCACTTTTGTTGCCAGTGGTTACTAATTAATGTCTGTGTTTTGGGTTTTAAGGGGACAGTACATTTTAATTGTTATACGCTGTGCATTGACTACTTCACATTGTAGCAATGTTATTTATTCAATGTTGACTCATACGAATAAATAATACAATATTTATGGAAACGAGAGGGGTGTACTCACTTTTCTGAGATAGTGTGTACATACCTGTCAGCAGACAAGGAAAATATTATGAAACAAAAACACTGTACAGTACAGTACGAGTTCCCGCAATGACCGAATAAATCTTTAATTTAGCATCATTCGTTAGTTTTGTTTAGTATCATCTGGCAGTGTACTGTTTACCATTCGTCGTCATGAGGAATTATAAGTTGTATATATAACGGACTTTGGGTTGTATGTTCCTCTCAGACTCGCCCTTTGACTTGGCCCAAGTTCCCTAACATTTCACAGCAAAGAACTTCTTAAAGGTCTTTTGCGGTGATCTGCTGGAGCCAAACAGCTGTTTTGTGGCCTTGAGGGACAGCAAAAGGAGAACGAAATGAGAAAGCGAGAGGCGCAAAAATGGGGAAACAAAAAGGAATGGAGCGGGACGTAAAGAAAGCAGACTGAAATACAGTCAATGAGGGTGTCCATACGTGCTTGATTGTGTCAGGGGACAGAAGCATGAGAGTGGGTGGAATTTAACAATTAACATGGCCAGTAGTCCAGGGAATGTGGGTCTCCGTGACAACAGTGGGCACAGCCAAACACACGGCTTCTTTCATAAGCATCGCAAACACAAACGTCTTTCTCACTAGCACTGAGCAAGATGTGTTTATGAAAAGCCATTTCTTTTCCACTTCAAAAATGTATCTTGCACTCGTGAAGAAGATGAGGTGGAGCGAGCAAAACGTCTCGCCCCATATTCACTTTCAGTGTGTGTGTGTGTGTGTGTGCGTGTTAATTGTAACTGTGTTGTGGGACGGGAGGGGTTGCGGGTTATTGAGGGCAGAATTTGAGCCAGTAGGTCCACCCTACAAAGGAGATGTAATCACTAACATGTTTACCTTAAAACACATCAAGTGACTCTGAAGTCAGTGCAACATTGCATGATCACATTTTAATTCAGTAAGCAAGGAAGAAATAGCATAAATGAGGTTAGGGAAGTACCACAAAAGTTCAACAGTTAGATAAAAGCTTTTGGGTTTTTTTTTTTACATGGAAAACTTGGATGTTTTTTAGTCTACTTTCCTTGCACAGTTCAAAAGCAAACATGTAGGCTTAATTGAAAACTAAATTGTCCAAATCAAGTGCAAATTTGAGTGTAAATGGTTAATAATGTCTACATGTGCCTTGAGATTGGTTGGCGACCAGCCAAGGGTGTGTGTACCCCAACTCTCACCCCAAGTCAGCTGGGCTACACACTGCTCATAAAAAGTTGGGCTTTTGGGTTAAAAGGAAAGTCAACCCCCCATTTTTTTTTTTACCACTAGTCTAAACACGGTTTTCTGATTAATATTACGTTTGCTTGATTACAGTTGCTCAGGGCTCAGTCAATGACCAATCACATCCCACCTGTTTTTGAAGCTGAGCCGTGATTGGTTGTAAACTGACCCCTGAGCAACAATGGTTGTGTCCGAATGTGCACCCTACTCCCTGTATAGTGCCCTACTGAGGGGTCACGCCATTTTGCAGGGGTGTCCGAATGTCCAGGGAGCCAAAATGAAGGGCACTCAAAATTACCCACAATGCACTCTGAAAAGTAGTGAACATCGATGCTCCCTCAACCGGGTTGATATAGACCAGAATGCATTGCGAGTATGACTCGAGCGACAGCGCAAGCACGAGAATTAAAGCGATGCATACATATTGCATGCATATACTATGGAAATAATTCATTTGTTTTAGTTGAAAATATGTACCCCAAAGGAACTAACATACAGTTTTAAAACATTTTCATTCACAATAAATAGAGGGAGATTTTTTTTTTCTCAAAGTTTGACTTCCCCTTTAAAGTTCAGAGTGAACCTAAAATGTGCCGTCACTTTTACAAGTCAACTAAATTAGATGTTCTGCCACAGGAAGAAAATTAAGGCACAAACAATTACCAAAGGACTATTTATTTTATAATTTTAACACTTCTAATAAACAATTAACTAATTTGTTGTGCCCAGATCTGCTATGAACAGTTCACCTTTTTACAAGCTAATTTCTTTGGCCTGTCATATTTGTCTTTGTTTGGCGCAACCCTGTTACAGATACTGTCACATGAAAAACATATTTAAAAAAGTATTGTAGAATAAATACATTACAATTAAAGAAATTACATTAAATTTGGTGTTGCTCTAATTACAATAGCAGAGTTTCAAGTAACATTGTTTTTGCCTTGAAGTGTACGCTAGCTGCACTAGCTCCTATGCTAACTGGTCAAGAACAGCCTTAATTTTTTATAATTAAAAAAGAAAGAAAGAAAAACATCAACATTAAATGTACTTTTCTGTTCTTATGAGTAACAAGGTGGCATTGGTTTGAGTGATACTCTAGCTACCACACTGATAAAACATGAATTAGAAGCATAATTTTAGCTTACCTACTCATGGTCACATATGCAGCAATTAGCTTCATGACGTCACTTATAAAGTCACGTATTCTTTTTTTTCTTTTTTCTTTTTTATCTTAGAGCGCTAAAAAGGTTTTAGTAGCAGGTTGTGTATATGTTGAGACAACTCCAGAGCATAATATTTAAATAAATATTTGTTTAAATTTGTTGAACGTGAAGACAAGTCACACAACAATTGCATGTTTTGCATTGAATCAAACAGCACGTTTGTGGACGGGGCGCGGCGTGACTCGAGTGTCACGTGACTGACTTGCACACTCTCTTTCTGCAGATGTGACAGGCGGCAGGCAGGCAGGCAGACACGCATGCAGGAGACCTCCTCCGTCCTCCTCCTCTTCTTCCTCCTCTCCTCACCGACTCATCGTTGCAGCCCACAGGACATCCGTGCGCTGTCATGGGACAACTTGATGCATCGCTTCGGGATTAGTACGGAGACGTCGTGTTTTACTCCCGACACTCAATAGTTGACCATACAAAATTGCAAGACCTCAACTTGGACAGTCTGCGTTTATCTTGCATGAACTATGTGCTCCAACACTGGACCAACACGGTAAGTTTGTGTGTGTGTGCGTGACTATCCAAATAAGCGTATTTTATTTTACGTACTACACCTGTAATCTAAAATATTAAAACATAAAGTGAACTGATGATAATAATAAAGTAATAATAACAATAACGACAATGCTATATATAGCCTTGTCAGAAATCCGTGTAGCTCAGTTAAGCCTCTAGCATTTTATTTGATATTCTAAAATATATTCATAAATTATTTACTTCCAAGTGTAGTCGCTATCTAGTGTTTGCATGACTTTGATGCCATCAAACCATGTTTGACAACATGACATGCTAAAAGTTCTACTGGATTGGGGATATCTTGCTTCTCCAAATCTGTTGCATCTGTCATTAATGCAAATCTCAAATCAGTATCAATCAAGATCCCAACAGTGTTTGACATCATCATCATATCTGTTTCAAATGCAGGGAGCAAAAGTAAATCATAAAAATAAAAAAAAAATCTAGTACAAATACCTGAAATATCTATCCAAGTACAGCAACAAAGTACAAAATACTTACCCCACCAATGCAGGCCAAAGTATGAAATAAACAAGTTAATGACTAACTACAAATGAACAAAATGTGCAGAAAATAAAAGACATTGAGAAGTTCATGTTTTTAAGTAGGATATAAAATTTAAGTGGGCGTTACATTTGGCCCCAAAGTCAACAATCAAGCATGGAAAGCAAAGAGAGGAAGGGGTTTAACAAGCATGTGTGATTAAAGTCTGGCTTGATCTATGCATCCTAAATATACTCGGGTCATGAAAATATTATTAAGGCAGTCTTGTAGACTTAATGCCAATCCCTAAAGGACACTTTGGGGAATTTCCATGCGAGTCTCTTAAGGTTTGAACTTTGCCCTGTCCGACATATTTGCTCATTAAAATACAGTGCATGTCTGCAGCTGCTAAATTCCGATGCAGATGAAAGGCCTCTCCCTCAGCTCCCATGAGGTTAATTTTAAATCCATGATGCCGGTTTTGAGAACGTGGATGTTTTCCATGCACGCAATCAGAGGAGCTCAAACATGCGGCTTATTATTATTATTATTATATTATTAAACGGATTTTGACAGTATGCGGTCGTGACCAATTAATCGGATTCAAATCGACATCACAAAGTAGTACAATGCTATTGACCTATTTGACTTCTGTACACTTGTTTGGTAGAATTTGGTGAAGTTGTCGCAGTGAACACTTAACAGACTGCAAGTGGTTATTTAACGACTTTAGTAGATACATAAAGTGTCTTTCATATTAATTTATGGTTCATTTGCATTTATAATACATTGGATATTGTAATACAGATTAATTATTGCTTGTGTTTGTTAAAAAGTACATGGGAAGAGGACATCAAAATCACAATCTCAGTACATATACAGGCAAGTCGGAGGCAGAGAAGGTCCCCAACCAAACTTAGTAGTTATTGGGCCTTTTCAGAAAGTCAAATCACCCAACATTTATTTACAAGACGGTGCTTTTGAGAACAATAAGACTGTTTTCGACTTCACTTTTCCTTACCTGGCATGATTGCACAATGGCGAGTATAAAACTTGATGTGGAAATTGCCCTTAGCAGTCTTTAAATGTGAAGCTAGCTTTTAATTTATTTGATTGGTTGCTTCATTCTCTTCATGTAGAGTCAGTTAATGTCATTTGTGGCCTAAATATTGCCGCCGTAAAGAATTATGGACATTGTCCTTATGTGGAGGTTGGTCAAGAGTAACCTATGCTAAAGGTGGGCTAAAGGTTGAATCGAGGCACCTTTCCAAAGCAATTTTAGCCTTCCGGATAAAAAGGGGAAGAAAAACAAAAGTATCCGAAGAGGCCCATTGTTTCCACAGAGCTGAGAATATACACACGCCTGCGAGTATTGCCGTGTGCGCCGTGTGCATTGACGTAAGCATGTAGCTGCTAGTTTGCATTAAGCTAGTTTGAACTTCCGTTAGATTAATTTTAATGGTTTGGTTGAACTTTTCGATTTTAAAATACAAGCGTTTCCTCAAAGTGATTTTGTATGTTACTCTCGAGTGAAAAGAGGCGCTAAAGAATAGTTTCACAAGTGCGTTTTGATTAGTTTAAGGGAGCTTTAAAGTGGAAATCAACCTTAAACATTTCTTGACAATAAAATGTCATATGTGACCTCACTAGTCTAAACATGACATTCTGATTAATATTACATTTGTGGACTAAGAGTTACGCAGCAAAATCCAGCCATTATTATCCATCGCAGGGGGGCGGCCATTTTGCCACTTCCTGTCGACTGTAGATCACAGTTGCTCAGGCAGATAATGACCAATCACAGCTCACCTGATTTCTGAGCAACATTGATGTCATCTTCAGTCGAGAGCAGGTGGCAAAATGGCCGCCCCCTGAGATGGATAAAAACGGTTGGATTTTGCTGCTTAACTCATATTCCACTAAATATTCACCAAAATACCATATTTAGACTAGTGGGGCTGCATAGAACATATAGTCCCCCCCAAAAAAGGGTGTTGACTTCTCCTTTAAGTTAAACTGGGTTAAAGTAAGTGTTATTTTTTTTTTTACTGTCTGTAGCAGAGGTCCCCAACCCTGGTCCTCAGGGACCGGTATCCAGCCTGTTTTCCATGCCTCCCACAGCCAACACAGGTGATTCATATCATCAGCTAATCAGCCATCTCTGGAGAAGGCTGATAACGATCTCCACCTGTGTTGGCTGTGGGAGACATGGAAAACAGGCTGGATACCGGTCCCTGAGGATCAGGGTTGAGGACCACTGGTCTATAGCATGGATTTTCACAGATCACACGTGGGTTTGGAATCCTTTGTGATCCTTGATTCACCGTATACTGACTTTTCAGTACATACTCTGTTGCATTTCCAGGTTCCCGTCCGTCCACCTTCTCTTCCTCGTCATCCTTCCCGCAGTTTTCTCCTTCTCACGACCCCAGTGGATTCTTCAGCGTGTCCCAGTGGTCCTCCCACAGCAAAGCGAGAGTCGGCCGGCCCCACACTTCCTGTCACAAGCCCGTCTTGACGTCACCTCCCCGTGTGACCCAGAATGCCACAAAAGTTCGCCACTGCCCAGCTTTGAGGAGCTGCAGCAATTTCTGGCCTATGAGACTCTTCACTCAAATGGTCAACTCACTGAGACCGCCATTGGGATCTATGGTTATAACCTCGGGTCCAACAAAAGCCCCGCATACTCCTCTGCGCCTTCTGAGAAAGGTCAACGGTCACATACCAGACGAAAGCGTCAGATCTTTGGTCACGACGGGCGATACAGCATTGCGGGGCAGAACTTTGTGCTTCAATATCCATTCTCAGTGGCTGTCAAACTGTCCACCGGATGTTCTGGTACGCTCGTTGGCGACCGGCATGTTCTCACGGCTGCTCATTGTGTCCATGATGGTAAAAACTACGTGAAGGGTGCTCAGAAACTCAGAGTGGGCTTTCTAAAACCCAGACAACGAGACCTGCAGTCTCCAATTTCCAACTTGACTAACCATGTTGAGGTCGGTCCAAACGACGGCCCGATCGTGTCTGAGAAAATGAAGTTCCAGTGGATCAGAGCCAAGCGCACACACGTACCCAAAGGATGGATTAAAGGCAACGCCAATGACATCGGGATGGACTACGACTACGCGCTTTTAGAACTCAAGAAAGCCCACAAACGCCGTCACATGAAGTTGGGCGTGAGCCCTCCTTCGCAGAGACTTCCTGGGCGACGTGTCCACTTCTCAGGGTTCGACAATGACCGTCCGGGAGAGCTGGTGTATCGTTTCTGTCAGGCCGGAGAGGAGACGTCAGACCTGCTCTACCAGCACTGTGACGCCCAGCCGGGGGCCAGCGGGTCGGGGGTCTACGCCCGTATGTGGGAGGGGCGGCGTCGGCGTTGGGTCAGGAAGGTGATAGGCGTGTTTTCTGGCCACCAGTGGGTGGAGCGTCAGGGGGCGTCTCATGAATTTAATGTAGCCGTGAGAATCACACCTCTCAAATATGCGCAAATCTGTTATTGGATAAAAGGCAACTTCGTGGACTGTCGAGAAGGCTGAGGAAGGACACTGACGAGTCAAGACCACTCACAGCACTGATGAAAAATGAGCTCCGAAAATCACTGCGCCAACAAAAGTTGCAGATGCAAAATTATTACAGTGAAAACGCCCTTTCCTCATTCTGCAGGCCTCAAGATTGTTGATGTTTATTCAGACAAAAACAAGTGACAATAGGTTAAGATACATTTGAATGAGCCTCTTTTTTTTGTGTCTGGTCGGCTGGCACTGGCAACAAGTAAAGTTTTAAACAATGAGTGTCATAGTTTAGGCATTTTGTGATTTTTGGAGATGCGATGATATAAAAATTGAACAGCGAGACTCGGACAATTGCTTTATAATGCCAAGTGTGATAGATTGCACTGTTTGAACTTTCTCTATTGATCTCATATTTTTGATGAATGTACCAGTGAGCTACCAAAGATGTCATATTTGCTTGTGTCTTAACAGATAATCATATTCTTTTCAATAGTCAAAGCCATTCTTTCAAGTATGATCTATTATTTTTGCTATTGACTTTCTAAAGCTCAGCTTCAGGTGAATAGTATCATTTTAAGGGAAAAATATGTTGATTGTAAATTTCATGGAGACAACAAATCTAAAAAAGAAGTTGGGACAGGTAGCAACAAGAGGCTGAGTCAATTGCACTTGTAAAAAAAAAAAAGGCTGGAAGACCAGTTACCACTAATGACTTACTGTAAGGGAAATCACAGAAAGGCCTCAGCAATACTTCCAGAAAACATTGTGGGTGAACACAATCCACCGTGCCAGCCGCCGTTGCCAGATAATACTCTACAGTACAAAGAAGAAGCCATTTCTGAAGAAGACCAAGAAGCACAGGCGTTTCTCTGGGCCAAGGGGTCATTTAAAATGGAGTGTGGCAAAGTGGAAACCTGTTTTGTGGTCAGACGAATCACGATTGGAAGTTCCTTGTGGAAAAGTGGTGAAAATGGCCTCGTCGCAACTTTTTTTGAGATTTGTTGACACCATAATATTTAAAATCAAGTTTTCCCTTAAAATTATGCATTTTCTCAGTTTAAACTTTTGACCTGTCATCTATGTTCTATTCTGAATAAAATATTAAAATTTGGCACTTCCACATAATTGCATTCAGTTTTTATTCACAATTTGTATAGTGTCCCAACTTTTTGGGAATTGGGTTTATATATATATATATATATATATATATATATATAATTTTTTTTTTTACTTCAACTTCATCGAATGTTTTGTTACAGCGCCCTCAAGAGGGAGTTTGTGGGTGAGCTGTCAACCCCAAACCCTTTCAATAACCTTTGTAAATTACATTATTGTTTTCAGAAATGAATAACTGGCAAATAAATGAAATAAATGCTTTGGAGATGTTGCGTCGTCTGCGTACATGCTCAGTCACTTGTACAAACACACAATGTGTTCATTTCAACGCCATGTTTTATTTCAGATGCAAAAAAAAAAATGCTGAGGGTGAAATGAACACTGTAAAAAGCCGAAATATGAGGACCAGCTCCTTAAACAGTGAACGTGATCCACAAAAGGCTCAACTGCATGCTGGGATATGTTACACAGAAGGAAACTGAAGTTTCATTGACACCGGCATCTGTATCACTGTCACCCCATCTAACGAGCGACTCAAGACTCAAGTGTATGGAAGTGAAAAGGAGACTCTTTAGAAAATCTGTCTGAAAATGAAAATTTCAACTCAACTTTATTCTGAGGAGCTTTCAGCAAAACACCAAAATCAGGCAGAATGTGTTTGAGCAAGCACTTAAGTGGGATGAAGAAATCAAAATGCAAAAGATGTTTCCTATCAGGGCAGGTATTGTCCATTAGGAATTTCAATCAAGTCAACAGCGCCACCTTCTGGAGACAGTCACTACATTCAAGCTGGCCCGAGTCATCTGCACATACAGCAAACAAAACTCCAAGGCACAAAGAGGCACGTCCTCCTGAGCCTCACTCATCCTGAACCTTGACTGAATATATCAAATTCCATATTCTTCACGAACGTGTTTAGTCATTCAGGCGATGCGTGGCAAACATATTTCAATGAACCACTAAAGAAATGCTTTGTCAGCGGATTTGAACGCGACTTAAAATGAGGCACACGTCATCCAAAGGCAGGAGGGTGCATGAAGAGCTTAAGAAAAAAGGCAGCGTGCAAGGTGACCCGAAAGAAGCCAACTAACGGAAATACATGAATTGGTAATGAGACAGGCGGGCGTGGATGACTCCCAACACCGCGACTCAGCATTGAGCACCCATGTCATTAAACATCCTTTGAAAATGACATTCAGAATGTAAATGAGGTCGTTACGCGAACTCGACAAACACACACGGGCCCGATTTGGACAGCAACTCAGACGTTGATGACGGTGAACTTAAGGAGCACTACGAGGACTTCATGCCAAAACAAAAAGCAACAGCTTTGCATGAATCCATGGCCCATTGGTGCGAGGGACGCAGGCCAAGGTGAAGACGCCTCGGGCCGCAAACCCGCGATGGCAAACAAGCACGTGTCCATTGCGAAAGGCCGACTACGCAACATAAGCGCAAATTAAATGAGGAAGCTCATGCAGCAGTTTTTGTCGGCCAAGTGAGAAAAAGTACCAAAACGGGTCATGACAAAACTAACACTACTCTTGATGGACGTTAAAACTAAGGCTCTGTAAAATAGCATCTTAGCATACACTACTCGCAAAATGTTCAGGATGAAAAAAAAAATGAAGAAAAAGAAAAAAAAGAGCACTTTAATGGTGAACTTTATTTGACCTCTAAGCTTTTCAATGTACATTTTCATCTGTTCAATATACTATAATACAAATCTCTGCATGTTTTGTTTTTTAGCCACAGCTGCATTGGTAATTGTAAACATTAACACTCACTGCCAGGCCTGACCAAAATTGGTCAATTTCAGATTTTTCCCACAAATTGATCCTAGTGGCGAGTCTCCACGTGGGTCTGTTATATTAACAGATTATTAAACTAAGTGGTGACAATTGCTTGCTTTCGTCAAAAATGCAATGTTATGGGCTCAGAAAACGTGTCAGTTTTGGAGAATGTGAGGATTCTACTTGGATGCCGGTACGTGGAAATGTAGTATGAGTCGACATGGCATTTTTGATTGGCTGTTACATATCTGTGATTCAAATCGCAGGAAACTAGTAGCCCACACTTGGCTACTCATGAAAACTAACCAAGTCTAACAAACGTTAAACAGCAAAATACGCAACAGGTGTTTGATTTCCTGGTTTGATTTGAATTGGTAAACGGTCCTCCTTATACACTTCACATCTAGACATCAATTCATATTTACATTTTGCTGTCCAGCTCATTTGACAGCACAACAATCTGTGTTTAAAATCAAGTTTAAATAATTGGACATGTGAATTCAAACGTTTAGAGCAGGTCAAAGTTCGCTGGTAAAGGTTACAGTGCATTTTAAGTTCATCCTGAACTTTTCGTGAGTAATATAAGTTGGCACCAACACTTGTCTTTAAACACTTTTGGCGAAAGGTGAACTCTCTGCTGGTTGCCTAGCAACTGCCCGTACCATTCTGTGGCTGTTGCTGACTGAAGCTGAATATTTGATAAAAATAAAATAAAATAAAAAAATCATGAGCGAGGGGTAAGTGTCCGGCAGAAAACAACAATGTCTTGACTTTTCCTCAAAAACAGCTGCATCTTTGTTTTCCAATTTACTTTGTGGATCGAGTCAATCGGGGACAGAATGTATAACGGTTGACTGACATGGCCACTTTTTACATCTTTGGTGGAACTCCTCCCTCTTCTAGCAACACAACGCACATGAACGGAGCATGCAAATGTCGTCAGCGTGGTAATGCCCGGCGTAACTCGAAATAGTATACAAAATAAAATATTCTTTTAAATAGTTTTTTTGATTTTTTTTTTATAAACATTGCATTAAAAATGTAACCGTATCAAAACACGATTATGAGTTCATATTCCTGTCCCTCACCCTCCAACTGTGAGCGCCGAACACCCATCTGGTCTCCCAATTTTAACACTAGCGCACGTCCCCCACCTTCAGCGCACACGCGGTGGGTGTTGAGGGTGTCTTTACTGCGACTTTAAGCCCAAACTACTGGACAGGGGGTAGGAGTAGGCTTTGCCCAGCACTATGCGGTCTCTGAGCAGCTTGAAAAGGACATAGTAGTTGCAGAAAAGAATAAGGCCCAGAGAGAGAGTGTGGTTCCAGCGCTCAGACAGGAACAGCGAGTACAACTGATACAGAACCACGCTGGTCTCGATCCAAATCAGCAGGTTCAGGATCCGCAATGGCTTGTGGAAGAGGAACTGTAACACCAAAAGAGAGGATAAGGTCAGAAAACTTCAAGAGCATAAAAAGGTCCTCATGGGTAAAAAAAAAAGAAAAAAAAGAAGCTAATTCATATATCAACGGCTCTGGAGCTACATGTGGCTCTTTAGCCCCTCCTCTGTGGATCTCTAAAGGAATCAGTAGAAATTAAAGCTGCAATGTTGATCTTTTCCCCCCAAAATATCTTTACAGTAGTCTTTTTATTTGACCATTTATGAAATGTCTTCTAATTAGTAGATTAACACCTTAGCTGTTCACAATGGCTACTCCTGCAAGCCTCTGGCTAATAGTTTTCAGACTGGATTCAGGTTCTAATTTCCTCGCCCCGTCTGTGGATGTGCGCGGTGCATGTGAAGAGGGGTATGTGCTTTTTCATTTTTCGTCAGGAGGTGGCAGTAGCAATTCAAAATTGAATATTCTACGTTCAGCAGCTTTAATATTTTTACAGAATTTTTTTTATATATTAAACATTATTAAAATGAATTAATGATTAAATAAAAATTATAATAATTAAATATTTAAAAAATCCAAGAGTCCAAATTTTTAAGTTGTCAGAAAAAGGGAGACGAACGATAGATGAAAAAGGTTTAAATGTTACCTAAAAATGTCCAACAAGTAACAATAAATGTTCAAATACAAAAGAAGAAAAGCAGAAAAGTACCATAAATTGTCTTTAAGATTGCCCGAAAAAAGTCTGAAAATGTATTTTAAAAAAAGGCAGAAAAGAAAACAATCAAAAAGTAAAGTAAAAACCCTGAAAACTACCAATAAATGTCCACAAAATTGCCCAAAATGTCAGCAAATTGATAGCAAAAAAGGCAAATAAATGTAAAAAAAAAAACATCCATAAAATGTCCAAAAAAGGAAGACGAGAGGAATAAAATTACCATAATATATCCATAAAATTGCCAAAAATGTCAACATTTTACAGAAAGGCAGAAAAGTCTAAAAATTAATGACAAATGAAAAATTACCCCCCAAAAATCGTAAGACCAAAGGTAGAAGAAAAATAATCTCGAAGTATTGGATGCTGCATGTTTTTCTGTCTGTTGTAGCTCTTGGGCCCTCAATACATTTGACTAACACTAACACACTGTTTAATCCATCACAATGTCCAAATGTTTTGCGGCTCCAGACAGATTTCTTACATTTATTTGGCCTAAAATGGCTCTTTCGCTGACGCCTGTCGTACATTCTAATTCTACACTTCATTCCCTTTAAAATGATATACAATACATGGAAGTACCAACCAAACGGCATCCAGCGATTACTCGTCATTTGTCAAGATAAGCCTGGCGGGCCGCCACACTTGTGAATTGTGGGGGGAAACACTGACATTTCATTTCATTTCATCATCATTAATAAATGTCGCATCAAATGATGACATTGAGGAGTGATATCAATATTCAACAAGCATCTCAAAACATTTCTACTTCCTTGCATCTCACTATTCATCGCTGCAGAATGGAATTTCTGGTGGGAGGCGCTCGCAAGTTAACAGAGAAGCATTGAGGGCCAGTATGGAAATTGCATTTGCAAAAATTTCATGAGTCTCCATTAAAAAGCCAAGTATGAGCCTTTGAAAGAGTTTTTCTTTCCATTTCAAAATCTGTTTCCACCACCCAAACATAATTTCAGAAAAAGTGAAAGTATGTTTTTGCTTTTCTTGTGATGCACCTGATAGCCCATGTAGTCCATTTTGCCAACATTTATTATTGCATGTGAATGCCAAAAGATAGTTTCATGACTTATTGTGTTTGCCCATATGTAACGCGTATTTTCGCTAAAAATAGCAACACTACAAATTGCCTTAACTTCTAAAAAGCAATCTACGCTACAAGGTCCCCTTTAAAATTTTTTAAAAAAAAAATAGTTGAACACTTTTCATTCACTCCTGATTTTGAAAGTACTTAACCATCGATTTGTTGTATATGTTTAGTACTATGTGTTGAACACATTTATATCGTCCTGTGGTTTCTCTTTTTTAAGACAAAAAAAGGTTGCGCTTTACCTTGACTAGTTTCGACGACGACTGCCGCCTTCCTCAGATGCTGTCAAACTGACAGTTGTGACGTGTCTTATTAGCTGATGTTTCTGGGCGTAGCCGGCTGTCATGTGACGCTTCACGCCGACTACGCCCTCCGTCGCTCGATTTCCAGAGAAGTGGATCCCATGTATGCGAAAGTCGAAAAGGTCCTTCGTCCCTGTTTAGTGTGACCGGTCCCCATTCCCTGATCCCAAGTCAAGTCAAGTCAATTTATAAAGCCCTTAATCACACAAGCGTCTCAAAAAGGCTTCACATGCCCACAGTTGACAAATCAGCGACATCCCCTAATCGAACTCTATTGCTTCGTTTATCTATCTTTTGTATTTTTGTCTTTGTCGAAACTAGTCAAGCACAACCATTTTTGTCTTAAAAAAAGAAAAACCACAGGACGATATAGATTTGTAGACAAGATGAATTTTTTTTTAACCACAAATGTATATGGTTTCACAGCCTATCATAGTAGTACTGCTAGTAGCTATGGTATAATTTTGGGGGTCCTAATGGCGATTGTTGCCTTTTGCACTTGAACTCATCACTTTCACTACTAGTTCCGGTGCAACCCTTGATCATTCAAGTCAACCATTAACAGGTTACTATGATTTACGAGCACACATACTCACATAAAATCTCGCATGTGAAACATCAGAGGGCATGGCAACATTATACGGTCCAACTGCTTTATACAGACAGCGGCTGTGTCGTACCAACACCCCTTGAGGCCAAACCGTCTGTTCTGACCATCTGGGGGAAAAAAAGAATAAGAAATTGTTGCATTAACCATGAAACTTAAGAAGTGGGGGTGTCACTTACAAATGCTGAGGTGCGTTGCTGTATGATCCGTGCTCCAGCTTCTGCCATCGGCCCAGGTGGGCCGCAGAGCGATGGAGCAGGTCGCAGTAGTTGGGAGGCAGCAGCTGGCTCATCAGCATCACAAAGGCGTTGATCCACACCATGATCAGATGCTCGCATGACCAGCGCATGTCATAGTATTGGGTGCTCTGAAAGAACAAATGTGGCTACATACAGTCCAGCACTGAGATGAATTCAAACGACGCAGAAGAGCGAACCTACCCTCACAAAGCATAAGGGCAAGAAGGCGACATAATAAGCACTGAACAGCGAGTTGAACAGCACTTCCTTAATCCGCCGATTGAAGTCGCTCTTCAGCTCCTCCACCTCCGATCGAATCAGCTCCGGCGTGTGAGTGTGCGTGTGCGGCGGGCAGGTGTGCGTGGGCATGTGCTGCGGTGCGGAAAACTGTTCTCTGAGGTTCTCCCGTAGCAAGAAGAGGAAATCCCGGGGTCGAAAGAAGGGCGTGTCCGTCAGGTCCGTTTGCTGGTGGTCGGACGAGTAGTCGCAGTCGGCTGTTGACGTTTGGCTCTTCGCTCCTTCCTGGTGGAAACAGCAGAGCGGGACATACACGCCAAACCTAAAAACAGGAAAGGGGCACATAGTCATCATTGTAGTATAGCCCAATGAGTCATGTGTGAAAGCCTCAAAAATTGTCTATAGTCGTAGCGATCACTGATTAGCATAGAGAAAATGCATTTGAGGGTTGTCAAGATTATTTGAGACAAAAAAAAAGGAATTTCTATAAATGGCCAAAATACCCAAGCTAATAGCCATGCTGACTGTAAAACATGTTTGATTTACTTTTTTTTTTTTTTTTTAAAGGTCACATAAATCATGTTCATGTTGGTGGAACATTATTTTAATGTGCGCAACTGAAGCCCACATTTTAAAAAAAAAAAATCTGTGTGGGACTGAGCAGATTAATCACCATTTTGTTGAGTTGAGCCACATTGGAAAAGTGAGAGGAGTTTGAAGTGGCTTTCAGAGGAAGAAAGGATAAAAGGAAGTTGCCAAAAAAAGAAAGAAAGAATCCTTGGTGACTTTATGAAGAGCAGTGAGAGCAGCATCACAATGTGCAAATAAAACAAAGACATTACTCAGCATCAAAGTTGGAAATGATTAACAGTCATAATCAGTGGGCCGGGACAAGGGAAACTTTTAGTTACATTAGTCGGACAAATGTCTGTTACCAGTGAGGCAAAATTGGGCACTAATTTAGTCACTCTCAAACCTTTTACCCTTAATACGACCTAATAAAAAAAATACTCAGCGCTCCAAGTACCATCATCATGACCAATAGTAAAATGATAAAGTAGCAAAGTAGGCCTAAGTGATCGTTACAATAATATTATTGCAAGTCACTGTAACAATTTGCACAGTAGGATCATTTACTGTGCCGAAATATATTGTACTAAAAAGCGAAATATAACTGAGAGGCTTGTTTCAGACCACCCCCGCAATAAGATAAATCTGCGATATAAAAATACCATAGAGAAATACTCCCTAGGTATGTTTTTTTAATAGCATTTATGGCACTTAATTCTTAAACTGTCACACAAATACTACAAACACATCTAAATCTATAAACCGTAATTTATAGAGAGACAGCAAGTGCAATGAATAACAAAAATATGTGCAGTATAGTGTAATAGTGACCCAACCCCTCTGTGGTTACAGTAATGTAAACAATCCGTTATTTTTCAAACTAGCAATAAAAAAACAAATTTAACATCTCACAATATACATCAATAATCATGCTGAAAGATGTATATTATAAAATGATGAACATACTGACGTGACGTCGCTTTATGTAGAGTTTAAAAGCCGGATCCCAGATGATGACATTAAATAACTTTAAAAACAAAACAAAACTGTGCGGATGGCTTCCAGGCTTTCATTCCTCCTCTTCTTTTCAAATGTATGTTTCAAATGCAATCCCAGAGTAAGTTGTGTGTCAACATCTAGTAGTCAAGAATGAATTAAACCCAAAATAGACGACATTTAGAACGATAATGTCCCAAACAGTACGAGTAGGACGCAGATGTCAGCTAGTGCAGTTGCAAAACGTCGGCACACCCCTTTCTCCATTTGCTCTCATCAAATTTTAAAATACGAGCCAGTACAGAACACTCACGGGTATCCCAAGAAGAGGAGGTTGAGAACAGAGTGGTTCTTGCAAAGGTTGACCAGCGTCCAGCAGAGCACCCAACAACACATGGTGAGCAGACACAGTCTTGCTGCAATCAAAACCAAATAGCAGACCAGCGACCCCCTGCTGCTCTGAGACAGCTGGACAAAAGCAAGAAAAAGACGTTTCATGAATGAGATGAAACAGATTCATTAGCTCCAAGTGTCAGATTACAGCAGTACCTTGACTTACAAGTGCCCCAACTGTCGATTTTTTTTCCATCGCTGGGTTGATTTTTTGCTGCGTTGCAGGCAACTTTAATTTTCAAGTGAGCTTGAGACGCTCCAATGAACATCGTAACATCTGGCTATCATCAATTCATGCACTATAAAGGTTGTGTTGTGTGATCCTATTTTCCATTCATTGTGTGCATGTCTTTTTTTTTTAATGATGTGTCCACAGAAGAAGCACTCATTGAAGCACATGAATTAAAGCTTGAAATCACTGAAATACATTTATGTGTGTGGTGGACATGGCAAAGCAGTACAAGCGGAGTACGTCTATGCTTTAGCTAGTGCTACATATGAATAATGATATGTAATTCATAATTATGTCTATTTATTTAATATATAATTATTGATTCATTTATTGTGATTTATGTTTTATGTTCGATTTTATTGACAGCACTTTGTTACAGCTACAGTTCCTCTTTAAGTGCTTTAGAAATAACTTTGAGTTGAGGGTAGAGGGAATTGATCAAAAATTACTGTCAGCCAACGATTTTTACGCTGTGGATCTCTCTCCATGAAAAGATGGGAGGAGCTGCTGAAAGTGAGGAAAGATACGGTCAAAATTGGCAAAAAAAAAAGACGTGAAGATTACCTTGAGTGTAAGTGAAGTGAAAAAATGGAAAAGCATTTTTTTCCTTTACATTATATTGTATTATATACATACTGTACAATGCTAGTTTTCTTATTAAAAACACAATATTGGTGTTTTGGGGGGCCTGAAGCAGATGAATGGCACTGGGGATAGTTGATTTGAGATACGAGCCTGGTCTCGGAACAAATGACACTTGTGAGTCAAGGGTACGGCTGTATCTGAAGTAGACTCGCTGGGGGGGAAAGTGAGTGAGTTCACCTCTGAAACGATCGTCCAAACAAGCCTCCTGGCCAGCATGACTGTGATGAAGATAGCCAGGTGGTAGTCCATTAGATGGAAGCTCTGCAGGTCAACAAGCAACGGACAAAGGAGAGACTAGAATCCATTTTCATTGCACAATTCTTAGACTAGAATCAAGCAAACAGACTGATATTAATCACAAAAAGTAAGGGATTTCGTTTGACATTTCAAAATGAACCTAAAATGTGCATTAACCTGTACAATTGTGTTAATTTTATCAGCCATTTTTAAATGTAGTCTGTTTTAGTCCAATTTCAATCACACTTGTTAGTTTCTAACAGTTAGTCAACCTCATCTTGTTTTTATTTTGTCCCTTTTTAGTCGACTATAAATCTAGCATTTTTGTCTTTATTTTAGTCCAAGAAAACATAATTTTATTTGTCTAGTTTTAGTCAGCAAAAACTTTCAACGTTTTAGTCAGCATAATCATTTTACCCCTGTATATATATTTTTTGTCAGCAGATAATGTTGAACATTTCAGATCTAAAACTATTTCACATAAAATTTCCTCTCATCTTTTTGATGAAAAACAACTTGACACTCAATTACAGTATATCAACAAGTGGCAATTATGGCTCCATGCTATGAGCTAGTAAATTAGCCAGCATTAGTTAGCGGTCAGATTAACATTATTGCTGGAACGTTATAGCCATTGGATTAATGTTGCGCTATAATATAATAACATAATATAATATAATATAAAATAATATAATTTACTCTTTTTTTTAAATATATATTCACCGTGAATCCGACTATCCCATGTGTTTGTGCAAATTTTGTGCAAATTGCACTCGTTAGCTTCAGATTTGAATGGCTGTGGATGAGTCACTGTGTGTCCCATGACAGTGTCACAGTGACAGATTAGTAGAGACAAGATTTTACGAAATCATATAATTTTCGTCTAATTTTTGTTCATGAACTAAAATGTCCATAGATCTTAGTCCAGTTTTTATTACGTGAAGTACATTTTTACATTCTCGTCTTCTTTAGTCGACGAAAATGCATACTGATTTAGTCCTAGTTATTGTTTAGTAACGAGGGTTTTAGTCTAGTTTTAGTCCAGTGAAAAATGTGTGTTGGCCAAATTAGTTTAGTTTAGTTTTCATTGACGAAAATTAACTCTACTGTACAGGTCAATTTATATTTGACCTTTTCTAATTTTGAATGTCCAACTGTTTAATGTTTCAGTCTTTTTTTTCCGATCAAGACATTATTTGTTGTTACATTTTTACAGCTTCCAAAACGGTGTGTTCTTACGAGTGAGGTAGAGGTGGGTGGCTGGCTGTACGGGTACCACCAAACTGTCCTGTAGATGTTGACGTACTGCACAAACAAGGCAACCAGTAGATAGAGAAAGAGCAGGAACTCAAACAGCAGGCTGCTGTCCAATGGCAGCGGAGGAATCTTTGAGTGGCGGACGGGCTCGGGCGTTATGACGGCTGAGATAGGTGGCGCAGACAGACCCAAGGAGCTACTGTTCCTAAAAGAACACACAAACACAAAGAGTGAAAAAACAACAACAATGCATCACTGCATATTCTTTTCTTTTTTTTTCTTTTTTTTACAAACAATTGTACAGAAGAAAGCATCTAACTCATGATGCGTTCGGCAGAACACTTCACAACTGCGTACCTCATTACATCCTCCTGTTTATTGAAAGTTTGTGCAACTTGTTCCTAATTAACGTAGGTAAACAGTGTAGTTAATTATGCATGTGCACAGTCGTCACAAACGAACATGAGATGATTGAGAAGCGTAAAGGATGAATGAGGATTTGTTTGGATTTTTTGTACGAATCCAGGTGGTCATCAGTAAGCGAGCTGCCATGCGGACGATATGTTGTGTTCAATTAGCGCTGCAAGAGAATAACATGCCAAAATGCAGCTGTGCCTCATTATATCCTGTTTTAGCCTTTGGGCTCCCTACGAGGTCGCAAATTTGTGATACTACTTTCCAACATTCACCTGACAATCACTTATCTATTTCTTAAATATTCCTGCTGGCAGCAAGGCCGGATCAAGGAGGTTTCTGCCGTCTGGGGAATAAAACACCATGGGGTAGGACACATTTATTTATTTTTACCGCCGCCTCCTTGGTCGGTCAGTGCGCTCTTTGATTGGCTTCATTACGTTGACTTCACAGTCCACAGGGTCGAATGGCTCGAAAGTAGTCAGGTTTCTCCAAAAACATGAACATTTTTTCTTGTAAATATTGAACATCTTCAACATTGAAGATTGTCTGCTTCGACTCGCTTTGGAAGGTCGGGAAATAATTCTAAAGAATATTAAAAGTGTGTTTAAGTCAAACATGTTTAAAAAAAGAAAATAAAGAACTATCCATTTTATAGTGATAGACCGATATGTTTTATCCAGGGCCGATACGACACAATTATTAGTAGTCAGGGAGGCTGATGACCGATATTTCAAGCCGATATTCATTTGCAAGGAAAAAAAAGATCTTATTTACGTCAAATAACAAACAAAATAACTTTGTGTAAATTTCATTAAGCATATTTGTTAAAACAACTTTTCAAATTTTACAAACTTTAGACACTTTTGTTTAAAAATGATTAAAAATTGCAGGGAGCTTCCTGGGTAATCACCATGTGTAAAACTAAACTGAAAACTAAGCAAGTAAATAACTCTCTAAAGTTTTCTACTGCAAATAAGGTTTTCCAAAATTTCTACATAATTTTCTTAATTTTACCAATGGTTATTTTATTTAAAAAGCATCATCCTTAATAAAGTAGAAATTTTAATAAATTAAAACTTCCCTGTATCTCAATGAGCACTGAATGAATACAAAGGGAATTTTAGTTTTTTTTTTTTCCTTCGGGGTTTGTAAAAGGTTTCATATGATCTACGCAGACAGTGAAAAATTGTCTGAACATGTTAAAAAAAATTATTTGCAACAAGTAAAAAGTTTGTGAACTTATTACAAATCCTGATGAAAACCCAAAATTCACTACATTCGCAAGCATTCACTGCGAGATGCCAACTTTAACGGCCTTCAGATTTGTAAAAAGGCCGATGCAGATATTTGTCAAAATGCCAAATATATCGACCTGGCCATTAATCGGTCTATCCCTAACATTTTTCTACGGTCTTTGTATTGTGGATTTTCACCTATGGCAGTCTGGTCTGGAACATCCATCCATCCATTTTCTTAACCCCTTATTCCTCACTAGGGTCACATTCCCCCTTATTAAACGGGGGCACTATGGTTGAATTTAAAACCATGGCACAATCAAGTGATTGAAGATAAAGGTCCTGCTTTAACCACTGATTCAATCAAAGTGTGTGCCTGTAGAAAGTATTTCTTAACCTCGCCAAACCAGAATGACCAGCAGGACAACCAACCATGTTAGATAGGATGACCAATACTTCACCATCAAACAAAAGGCAATAAAGCATGCCCATCTACACGCTCAATAAGTGGACCTGCGAGGCATTTGTGGTCATGTATCTTGGTTCACCTATTGCGGATTCAGTGCATCGCAGACAGGACTCTGGACTGGTCTAGAAATGGTCCAGTTTGCTTCAAAACTTTGAGATAGTGAATGTAAAATTTTCAGCTACTGAAGCAAATGCGCAACTAGTGAATTTGCTTTTTTTTTTTTTTTTTTTTTTTTTTAGATTTTCAATTACAATTCTTGAATATTTTTGTTGCTGAAAAATCTACTCCACACTTCAGTCCATTTATCAGTTATATAGCAAAAATGTGTGGTGTGAATATTTACTTGCAAGTCGTCTTACAGTGTGCACCCTACATTTTATATTTGCATCCCTAAAATTTCCGGTTATGGGCCAATACGACGGCGTATTAGTATAAATATAAATGTATTTTTTAGAGGGCGGTGGCAATATACAGAGAAAAAACTCGCAAATTTGCCACTTTAAAAAGTGGCAACAGATTCGCGAGAAAAAAACTCTGAAAGTTACAAGAACTACACGTAATGTCCTACTCGACTGTTTGTGCCAATAATTTTCGGTGGGGTTTCCAAATAAGCAGATTGTAATTGCTTTAGCATAGATTAACCATATTATATTAAGCATTCGCTCTTTGAAGCGTTGTGTAAGGCCACTGGCCAGCGACAAAGACGCCTCGCTTTGCGAAGGTCCACACCCGGACGATCAAGCATTTAAGTTAATTTGTTCAAATGTATATTTACTTGTACATTTATGTTTAGAGAATTATTATTGACACATTTTGGTATTTTTTGTACAAGTATCTAAGTTGATGTGTCAAGTATGCTAGCATCTGATTGGTTAGTGTCAGCTGATAGGGGATCAGGAAGTGTTGTCGCTTTGGCTGCGGTGAATGACAAGCTAAAGTTTAAATTTAAGAATGAATCCGTCCCCATTCTGCCTTTTCATTTTATAAACTGTGTCCCATTAACCACCAAAGAATCCTCGCATAATTATACTATAGCTATGCTACGTGCATTTCTCGTAAGTTTCTGAGTTTTTTTCCCTCACAAATTTGCCACTTCATAAAGTGGCAAATTTACAAGTTTTTTCACGCAAATTTGCCACTTTATAAAGTGGCAAATTTTCCAGTTTCTTGGAATATTGCCCCCGTACGTGGCCCTAACACGCCGTCGTAGGGCCACTGTGTTCCTAGTTTAAAAAAAAAAGAAAGAAAAAAAAGGTTAGTCTGGCGTCCTGACAGATTTTTTAAAAATTCATATTTGTATTGCTGGTGGTAATACGCCAGCCACATGGAGGGATTTGGTTAAAACGTTGGGGGGAAAAAACATCATTAAAATACATATTACAAGGAATAAAGTATATGTAAAATAATGTAGAGCAGAGTTCACCAATTCCAGTCCTCGAGGTCCGGAGTCCTGCAGGTTTTGGATGTTTCCGCCCACTAGCACACCTGATTCATATAATCATCAGCATGCCTGATAACGATCCTGATATTTAGTATCAGGTGTGTAGGCTGAAACATCAAAAACCTGCAGTACTACGGACCTTGAGGACCGGAATTGTTGAACCCTGATGTGGAGCATGTTAACTCATTCACTCGCAGTCACGTTTCATCATTATTCACAAACCCGTTGAAAACACTGGGGAAAAGAACTTGTTGCAACATGGCTCTGGTTGATCTCGTATAGTCAGCTGCCACCTGCTGGCGTTTTTTTTTGTAATAACTACCATTGCTTTAAGCGACTTCTTCAGGTCAGAGGCTGCGTCAAAGCCTTATTTATGTATGCTCTAGCAAAAATAAATTTAAAAAACATAGAAATATGTTTTTGGGACCATGGCAATATTTAAAATAGAACTATTTTATACATTTTTGGGAGCAAATGAGGTAAAGAGCGCCGTTGTGATGACTTCCTCTGAGTCTTTGAACGCACCGCTGCTACTGCGTGTACAGGGGTGCAGACGCCAGGTAAGCGAGAGAGTAAATATCAGAGCCCACAGTCACCATGTTGCTGTATTACTTTTTCAGTATTTGTGAGATAAATAGACTAACGTCTCATCTTTTGATCCTGGACACAACAGTGAGAGAAACGTTGCAAGTCATACCTGTTTCTGAGGCCTGTACCATTGCCCAGGTTGCCTCCAACAAGAGTTTGCAGGGAGGGCAGGGCAGAGCGGCTCAACTGCTGTCTGCTGGGACCCCTGCGACCCCCTGGCATGGTCGCCGGTTACCGTGGCAACCCCGGACGCTGTGACTCCCCCGTTGCTCCTTAATGAGCGACCATATACGCTGAGGCCACTGTGAAAGAGAGCAAAAGACGGAGACTTAGCAGAAGAAATGTAAACTTGTTTCCATGACATTTTTCACTTTTCATCAAAGAGAAAACAAATGTGATTGTATTCTAAGAATTGAAATGGTGATGTTTTATCTCAAAATCTTATCGAGCACTTTCATGATTTGCGGTTTGGATACAATCCTGAGCTAACATTGACGAGTGTGATGTGACCTGAAGCTTCCAAAACACAAACATTGATAATGCACTGTGTATATGCAGTAAAACAGACATTGTGACCCCCCCCCCACACACACACACACACACACACTCATCTGTAAAATTGTGGCGGTAGCATTTTTTCCCAGCAAAAATCTTTGGAGACATGCAAGTTTATTGGATTTTAATTGATTATATTGAACTTCCCCATTCTCCCATATTTGTATTCTTCAGTGGCGTCGAGACTGAAACAGGTGAACCTGACGGCTTTTCCAAATAGAAAGTTAATTTTTGTAGTTACGGTATTATGTTGCTTCATTCATTTAGTTTTGTAACGGTCACATCAGATCGGAATCAAGTTGAAAGCATGGTGTGTCCTGATGCACAGGTGATGGCTGCTCTTACAAAATGACACATTGACACGCATTTGCAAATAACAACGGGAAAATAATGATCAGTGAAATCACAATGTGTCACATTCATGAACTGCTACCCCAAAGAATTGCATCCTGCAGTAAAAATCAAAGTGGGATTTGAAGCAGTCAAGAGTCACACGTTATAGTATATCGTATATATAGAGAGAGTTTCAGCAAGATTAAGATGTAAAAGCGATATCTTTAATGAAATGTGGATGAAATGGACTACTTTTATTTCTGAGGATAGACCCGACTTTGTTTGAATTAGACGTTCTCATAGATTTTTGTTTTTTTGTTTTGGGAAATCTGTTTTTTTTGTCATTGTGGTGTTTTGTTGTTGTTGTTCGGGGTTGTCGCTTGTGTAAAAAAAAAAAAAGGAGAAGAATCTTAAAAAGAAAAGAAAAAAAAAAAGAGTCACCCTTGGACCATTTTTCTATTTAGCCATTATTTCTGTCAATGTGAGTAACTAATGTCTGCACTTGCTCTGTGAATTGCCGGGTTGTGGGTGCCCCTGTGCTCACAAAATAAATAAATACATAAACATTCCGTCTCCTGTTATTCTTAAAATTGGCTGTTGTCGTCGCAAAGTTGTCATGGCAAGTTTTGAAAAACACATGACTGGGACTGGGTGAGGGGACATCTTCGGTACTTTGGTTAGATACACGACATACCATTCTTTTAGCTCTGTTTAAACTTCACTGGGAAAGTGGCAATAAACAGTTGGAAGTAAGCAACTGGCCTCTTTTGGAGGAATTGTTCACTGTCTGCTGCTTGTGAAGTCAGTGCTCCAAAGTCCAAAACAAAATGTTTTGCATGCAACAACAACAACAACAACAAATGGCCGAGCGACAGCATATCTCGAAAAGTGGGGTCACTCATAAGTCAGGGTGCCAATGTACTGTATTTAACAGTATGAAATTGCTCTATGCACAACTGTTCTTTCAAGTGCATTCGTTCTGGGAATAGGCAAGGTCAAGTTGTCACATTATTTATGAGGGACAGAAATGGCAACATGTTGGAACTTGGATAAGTTTAGGCACCACTACAAACTTATAAAGAATTCAAAATGTAAACTAATGATGGTTTTACAAAAGAGCTGCTGCTTGTTGGTGCGTTATGCTGCTATTTACATGTCGTCACTGTCCCGTGAAAAACACGTAAATTTTTGTCATTTTTACGGTTATGGGATGAAACTGAATGCAGACATCCCAAAAACGTTTTTAGAAAAAAACAAAAAAGGAAATAAGTGTTTTTCACAGGACAGCGATTAGTCGACTAATCACGACTACTGTTACTGATTAGTCGACTAGCAAAATAATCGTTTGTGGCAGCCATACCTGTCACACGAATATAGGATGAGCATGTATGGGACAAACTAAGTATGTGATGTCGTAGGTAGTTGAAAGAATGTGTGGTGATCATAAAAAAAGATGACCCATCTGATTGTGCGAATGAGGACTGGCATGAAAAAAAAGCCACATACATTTAACTCGAGACATGCAGTTGGTCAGCATCACTCACGGCGCGTTTCTTCAAAAATTAATTGGAAAAAAATCATTAACAGAGTAATCCATTGTTAAAATTGTAATTAGTGAGCTGCTCTAAAAATGAAAATGTGCAGATAATCCATGTGATCAACATCGGAATAAGTATCGGCCGATCTCACTCATGGATGATCAATATCAGCAACATACTGTAAATCCCTGATCAGAACACCCCTACGAGAATCTTTTTTTTTCTGATTAAATAAGACTTCTTTGTTTTTAGTAGGTTTGGTGTTTATATTGTCACAGAACACAATATGTATTCTGTCTGTTTTGAAACATCATAAGTCAAACTTAAGGCTCGTATTTGATCAACACTTAGGCCTACTGCAGTACAGTACTTCAATGTTGCCCATTGTGGTAGCACTTGGATAGCTGTGTGGTTTTGTTTAGTTTTTTGGCTTGTTTTTGTTTTAGTACTTGGTGTTAACCATTTGAGAACCACTGATTTAAACTATTTGACCAAATCAGTCCTTTGGTGACACACAAACACATTCGTAAAGGGGCAACGTTTCAGTTAAAAAGTCACTGGAGAAAACGGGAACTAATATTGCAGGAGAGTATTTAGTCATTTCATCTGGGTCAGACTTTAACCCTTGAAAGTATTTCAAAAAAAGAAACAAACGTGGGCTGATTTCATGTTGATGGCACCGCTGTGACGTGCACAAACTCAACCTGGCGTTTCTCAATTATGATACCAGGCAGCGTGCTGTTTTTTTTAATACGCCGGTTTGAAACTTCAGCAAATAGCTTCAAAAATGGGGGAAATATGTGGATGTGTGTATCTGAAGAACACGTACTGAGCGTTTAAAACGCCGAGCAAAGTCGCATTTTACTCACACGACAACATACGGGAGGGTGAAGTGAACGAGGATGCATCAGTCACTTGTGTGGCTTCCAGCCGGACGAGTCCAGACGGAACCAAGCATTCCTCCGCCTCCTTTTTACTCCAATAAGACCGAACACAGCACCGTGGAGATGAGCTCCGGTGGTTCCGGACAAGCTGGTGAGGTCCTCGGTCACTCCGTACCTGAAAAAAGGCGTCTTTTTCAAAAAGTTAAGCGCAAAGCTGCGAGGAGCAACTGTGTAAATGCATTTCACAGAGACCGACGTGGCAACCCCGCACCTCCTCTGGAATGACGTCATCAGCGCGCGACATGAATCATACAGTACTGAATATAATATGTTGCGGGTCAAGGCACCATCTGAGAATCTAATGTTCGTTATATGGTGGTACTACAAGTTTTTCACTCGCTTAGGTAGTAGTACAGATACAGTACTGTGGGAAAGAAGTATTGTTTCAACACAAGTAAAGTACAGACACAAATGTACTCAAGTACAACAGTGGAAAGTAAACTGTTTACTACTGTCCATGTTGGTTGGATGTGTCTGTTGAAACTGTATGCAAATGCGCTATATGTTTTAGAGAAAACCCAAACCGTTTCAGTTTATTGTGTAAATGCATTAGCCTATGAGACTCCCCATATTGAATACACAAAGCAAAGCAGGCATGCTAAATATTTGAAAGATTATGCTAAATGACAAGACAGTATGGTTTGAAGTTCTGGAATTATTTGCATGGTGTACGAAATGTTAGTGCTGATTTCGTAGCTGTTTAATTTCAATATCCATTTTAACACACTGAGTGAGGGGTAGGGAAAAAACGTGATCTTTTCTGTACAACTATTTAAAACATATGGTTTTACCATTCGGGTTCGGCTAGATTAATTTTCATTTTTAGGAAGGACAATTTTTTAAATATAAAAAATAAAATTAAAATAAACTTTTGGGGTGTGAAAGTGGATTTTTCTATCCATCCCACATCTGCTAACAGTTGTTTGACCCAGTATAAGGGAAAGTCATTTGTGAATGCTTAACTACACAAACTCAAAACAGGCATAATGTGGAACAAACACTTTAATTACATTCATGAGACATTTTTTCTTCCACAAACTTAATGTACTTTACAAATGTTAAAAAAATAATAATAATCATACGTCAACATTTGGACAGATAAAATTGTATCCTGTCCATTACAATGGTAGAGCTTAAACATCCTTGATTTCCCACAAAATGATATTAACAGTATTGTATGGCAATTATTTACACTGTAATGGCTTTTACATATTCTTAAAAAAAAGTCATCATTGTAATTCAAGGCTTCACATGATAACTGCACAATATTAAGACGACAAAAAAAAAATCTAACACATTGTGTAGATTTAAATAATTTCAAGATAATGAATGTAACAGTTACAGTATTTTGGCAGGTGATCCAGCGCTACTGCCTCTAAGAGCTATACTACACTCCTTACTTTTTGACATTAATAAAGGCAAAGCTGGTCACTTGCTGGAAAGAATGACTAAGACAACTCTAACACACTTACTTGAATAGCTATAGAGAGCTATTTGAGCATTAATTCAATATCCTTCATATCCAGCTTTATGTCCACATAGTTGTTGGTAATTAGAGTACGAGTAGGCCAAAAGGTGGGACTAGCAGTGGTGGAAAAAAAAGAAAAGAAAAAGAACAACAAAACCATTACTAGTGACTTTCTAAATAGTGAGGAAAAATAACAAAGTAGTGCATGGACCTTAAGATTTATATCAAGGATATTGACTGATACTAAAACATCTTTCCATAGCATTTATAGCAGGCCATTAACATTCAGTAACATTCTAATTTCATTGATGAACCATTAGAGGGCGTTCATACATTTGACATCAATTTTAAAGCATTTTTCTGCTGCCAGGAAGGCAGAATTGATTTGTATGCAACCAGGTGTGATGCTTTTAGATGAGGCCAAATATTTTGCTACTCTATTTCATATAATTTTCTGAGCACATATTGGTCAACACACATTTCTCATCATGATGGCTGAAAAGGTCTTTCAAATCGACCAGGAGTTTGACAACAAGGGTGCTAGCAACTCCCAGTTCAAGTGAGGTGTGCGTGCGCTCAGAAACAGAGGCCAAAGGGCGTTTTCACAGCTCCGTTCAAATGACGACGCTGGTGCCACTGCGAGAGCTCTTAACCTGAGAGAGACACACCAACTTTAGATTCATTTTCCTCACAGCCAGGAAAAGCTGATTGATTTTATTTTTATTTATTTATTCATTAAGTGTCACTAAATTAAAGCAATGTTTTTCTTACAGAGTAGTGTCCGTTCCTCCTTGGTCCTGGTTTGTTTCCAGGCTCGTACTCAGTGTAGCCGGGAGGTTTCTCACCCCAGCCTCTACCCCCTCTCCTCCCTCCTCCTCCTCCTCTCCGATTATTGTCCTCATCATCAGAGCTCCAGGACCCTCTCGCCCGACCTGCTCCCGATGGAGCGTAGTTTCCTCTGGACCTGCTGTCAAAGATATCATCCCTGGAACGGGATCGAGGGCGGTCCATGCCTCCTCGTGGCCCGCCACGCGACCGCCCATCCAGTGACTCCTCGCTGTAGCTTCTTGGAATGCCTCTGGACCTCGTCGGTGAGGGATAGCGTCGGCCCGGTGTCCCCCGCTCCCCGAAACCGCCACGGCTGCTGTCGCTGGAGCTTGGAGGGCGAGTCGTAGGCGCGGGGGGCGGCACTCGGCCCGGCTCGCGTATCGGCGGGAGGGTGATGACGCGGCGCTCTGGGGGTATGTCACCAAGGCCAGACATCATGCTGGGGGGCCCGGCTGAAAAGGGGACACTGATGGGCATGTGCTGGTGGGCAGGTGGAAATTGTGTCATGTGGGGGGGTGGAGGTGGCTGAGCCTGATGGCAGGAATACGTTTAAAAAAAACAATTAAGAAGGTCAATATCAAGAAATGATAGGTTTCCAGTTACAACATTATAAACATACATTACTTTTGTATTTCGATGTTTTATTTACAGTATACAGGCAAGTCGGAATTTAGAGTTGCGCTCATTCAGTGTAGTACCATGCTGTGTTGCAACAAGCAGAGCAGCACTGAGGTCTACTGGAAGAGACGCAGCTTGTAATGAATAGCAAGAAGAAGAGGCAGAGAAGGTCTCCAACTAATACTGCAGTGCCCAACAGTAATCATCAAAATTCCCACACAGCTGAGAGAATTTCCCTGTGAGAATTGTTGTATATGTTGCTGCATACAGTAGATATTTGAAGAGTTATAATTACCACAACTATTACACAATGAGCAATTTTGCTAATTTTCAGTAGCCTGTCTATGGCATTGCATTATATGTTGTGCGAGTGGACTTTAAATTTTTATTTTTTTTATAAATTATAGTTGATTGAAAATTTTTTGTTTAACTACACAATGTTTACTTCCTTTTCGTTTACATGACAGTTTCACAGTGAATTTCAAGTGGGAGTGACAAATTAACAGTTTGAAGCAAACACACCCAGCCTCTCACTTGGAGAATTGTGCAAGCAAGAGTCTTCTTTCCATTTCCTCAGTTATGTTATACAGGTATGAACAGCAACTAAGAAACACTTTAAAAAGTGTGTTTTAGTAAGGTTTTCCCAGGTCCAATCTGTAATAGATTACAGATTGGGCCTTGGTTTATTCGCCCCCCCTTGCTCATGTCCCCCGCCCCCCCAATCTAAGAAACTCGGGGCGCCGATTAGCAGACCGCCAGGCTTCCTGATCTGTCTACCTTATTATATATAATTTTATATATATTATTTTTCAAGTTTCTCTGAAGGGTTTTGACTGTGAAGGCAAATTCCTTGTGTTTTTACATACTTGGACAAAAAACTTTTTTTTTTAAAGTTTTTTGTATGGTCTCCTTGTCACAGATTATTTATTTATGTTTTTATTTATTTAGTACCTACTGCAGGTGGGTCTGGAACGTACCCACCACAATAAATGTGGTTTCACTCTATGCCATGTCAACTTATTTATGCAAATCAGTGTCTCAGTTGAGTAACAAAAATGCCAATTGAGGTCTTGAGATGAACGTTTGCGAGACCTTAGATAACAATAACAGCACTGTACATACCTGAAGCAGAGGACTGGCCATGTCCAAACCCCTCACCTGACTCTCCATGTAGTCAAGCATGTGATTGGTGTTGGCAGGCATGTGGCTGCCGGGGATACTCGGGGCAGGTACACTGTAAGCTGAAGACTGGGGTGGTGGCAGCGGCATGGGTTTCATCGGCATGCTCTTCCCTGACATGGATCCTATTGGGACAAATCATCAAATAAGCAGACTACAAAAGCAAATGTATTTTTTTTGCAGTGTGAGTTTTACCTGCATATAGCAGTGGGTTCATTTGAGATGAGGGAACATGGCTCATTGGTCCATATATAGGCTGTCCTCCCATCCACGGAGACATGGCCTTCTGAGCATCCTTCATCATACGATGCTGCATTACCGCTGAAAGACAAACAGTGAGGAGTTTATGAAGCTACAAACACAGGAATAACTTTTGTACACATTTTGTATGTATCCAAAACATATCACCAGAAGTCAAATCAAAGAATAATAAAACTCTGGGCAGCATTAGGTAGTTACATGCTACATTTTACTCTGTTACATATACTTAAGCAAAATGTTCAAAGTGACGAGTTCATGTGTAGCATGGCAGAAAAAACTTGTGACTTGCAGTCTAAAGAGGTATAACACATGTTTATATAAATAATAAAGCATCAGATTTATATGGCGCTTTTCTACAGCACACTCAAAGCGCACACAGGAGACACATTATACTCACACATTCCTCATACTCCTGTCCTAGGTTTACCTTACATACTACACAAAAAAACAGCTGTGACATGCTGTCATTTGTGTCCAACTAAAATGTTCAAATTTCAACCTACAAGAAGGTCACTTTAAATGTGAGAAAACATTTGGCAGTTTTCTATGTAATCTGCCTGGTGATGCTTTTGTGCTGATTTATGAGCATAAACAAAGGAAGTTGTAAAAGCTGCTGAATGCAAGAATATTTAATTTGGAATCGTTGCTGCCACCTGTGGCTGAAAAGGAAACTGCACACTCCCTTCTTCACGTACACAATGCGCACATGAAGACATCTCCAGAGAGGGTGAGAAATTTGAACGCAAATCCAGTCCAAAAATTATTAGTCAGAGGCTTGCAGGCAGTACCTTTTGTGAACAGCTAAAGTGTTTATCTGCTAATTAGAAGATTTTTCAGTCATAAATGGTCAAATACAAATGTTATTGTAAAGATATTTTTGGGCAAACTGTTACATAGTGCAGCTGAAAGATTAAATTACTTAAAGATTGTGTGTTAGGATTTACTATTTTGTTTTAGTTCAGGTTATATTTGTAGTCAAAATCTTGCCCCAGGGCACAGTGTGAATGTGTGAGTGCATGAATAATGAATCCATTCTATTGTAAAGCGTCTTCGAGTGCCTGGAAAAGCGCTATATAAATCTGATGCATTATTATTAAATAGCATATTCCCATTGTCATTTTGACATGCAAGCAGTTTAAAAAATATATCAAGAAGTTAACAGTTACGTAGTATTTAAGTAGTTTTTTTCCCACAGAAGTCTACTATTTTTCTTTTACTTTAGATGGTATTTTAAAATCCCAGTTAGGCACATTTATTTATTTATTTTTGAAAATCTGTTCTGTTGGTCAATACAGACATGGGTGTTATTTTTATAATTTGTATTTTTTTTTTACAATTAAATTTTTTTTTGATGATGTAATGTTGAAGGTTGAACAAAACTGCCGTTTTCGGGGTCTCCTGAAAAGTGAGTGTTTTATACCAGAGAAATACAAAATATAAAAGAAAATGTGGCAGCCTTTTCTGACATATTAATGGTGTGTCAACAAGAGACTTCGTACTATGAAAGACGAAAATTTGGCTAGATAGACTTTCAGAAGATATATTGTAGCGCCATGTCAACAGCATAATTAGAATGAAACATTTGTAGTAAGGATAATGCTGTTTCAACAAGTAACTAACTTTCGGCTCCATCAGGTGTTATCACCGTGAGTCAATACAGTGCAAGTTTACTGAGTACTGCAGATTTTCACTTAAGTGTGGGTGTGGGATAATCTGCAAATGAATGGCTTTCTGCAGTCAAATTCAATTCAAATGTGAAGTTTCCATGAAAAAAATACCAAGCCTTCCTACCTTTTTCCGGGCAGCAGCACTTCTGTGGGCAGCAGGGACAGCGCACATAGCAACAACATATCTGAGGACAACACTGGCAGCAGCAGATGCCAAATAAGATGATGAGCAGGAGAGCTCCGATGACGATGAAGAGCACGGTTAACCAATCTGAGGGTGAAGGAGGAAGAGTCACGTTTATAAATCTACAGTACATCCGAAGAAATGCACCTCATGAACATGTCACTGGGTGTCTATATTACAGAAAACGTTTTCTTACGATAAACAATAAGTTTGACTTCTTTGTCAGAGTCTCCGGTGGTGTCTCCAGGTGCGTCAACTGCACAAAAGTACACACCGTTGTCCCACCACATCACCTCATTGATGACCAGGTCAGCCTCTGCAAAAACACACACAATTGTTCAATTAAACAAAGTAAGGCTTAAATGAGCCATTTTGGCATCACAGAAGTATAAATAATTGGTCCTTTTGTGTTGATAGTTATTATACTGTATAAAACCCTGAGACAATAATGCTGTCAGCACCATTTTTTAGTATTATTATACAGTGTTTCCCCCACCATGTTAATACCAGGGCGAGCCACCCAAGTAGATTTCAAGATTTAATAAAATTATATATATATAAAAACACACAAAAATGTGTCGCGACCAGATATACTGCATGTAACATTAGTTCGCCGTCACTCACTTGTGGATTATGAGGTTAGAGGAGACGCAAGTAGCAGGACTGGGAAACCCCCACCCCACCCCCCGGAGTCCACCCACCCGAGTCCACTTCAAATCTGTGGGAAACACTGCAGTATATTAGAAAACGGCTACCAATATTCCTTATAATAATGCCACTAATCAGTGTGAATATTGAAGAGCATAACAAACCATTCCAACTTCAACATATTCACCTCATTCAGGACATCTGAGCAATTATTTTCCTAAAATTCTTACTTTTCCCCAGAATTATCATTACCATACACACACACACACAAAACATTTATGTGAATCATGAGACATTCAACAATAAAAGTTCCCCATATTTTCCATTCCAACTTCAAAATGTTCAGCTCATTCTAAACATCTTGGGAACTATTTTCCACATTCCAAGAATTCCCACAGTTTTCACACTAAAATGACCAAATTCTGAGTTATTTGATTTTCCTCCCCTTTCTTCCTCCTCCAATATTTCTCAAACAATTCAAAGACTCATTATACATTTTCAAATGAATTCCAAACATTTCAGTTCAGCTTTTCAGAATTGCAATTGCATGTCATATAAAAACAAATGCAGATAACATCCATAAACTAAAGTTAAAAAAAAAAAGAAGAAAAAAAAGGACATTTAAAATCCCACCCAGAACCAACTAAAAATAAGACAAACAAATGTTTTTTCTCTTTTTGAATAACTTATATCAAATGGACTGCTGGTGATAATCGAGCAGAAAAAGAAATAGTGTATGTAAATGTACTGTATTTTAAATTAGTTTTATTAAAAATTTAGGCCAGGAATCGCAAAGGCAAATATTGGCTGGAGGGATCATGAGAGAATGCAATTTACAATTTCTGTAGAAATTGTGTGCTAAAGCTGAAGTGAATTGCTGTACAATTATTTAAATTGTTAAAACGTACAATGTCAGACCTCAATTTGGAATAGTTTCAATCGCTTGAGAAATGTGGAAGGAGGTAAATGTGCAAAATGCTCATTTATTTATCTATTTGGGAATGTGTGTCTCCTAAATGAGCTGAATATTTTGAAGATGAAATTGTTTGAATCAGCCAAGAAATATGGAACAAAGAGAAAAGTATGTAAAATATCTCTTAAAAGGGGAAGTCAATGCAAAAATGTTCTTTACAATATTTTCTATGCAGCCCCACTAGTATAGACACAACATTCAGATTAATATTGCATTTGTGGAATATGAATTAAGCACCAAAATCTACTAGTTTTTATTCATTTCATGGGGCGGCCATTTTGCCACTTGCTCTTGACTGAAAATGACATCATAGTTGCTCATGGCTCAGGGAACGACTAATCATGGCTCAGCTCAACTCAACGTCACATGATTACGTAACTCAGAAAACAGTTGAGCCATTATTGGTCGTTACCTGAGCCATGAGCAACTGTGATGTCATTTTCAGTTGACAGCAAGTGACAAAATGGCTTTCCATTCAGTTGGGGAAAAAAACACAAAAATGCTTGAATCAGTGGAGAAATGTGGAAAGCTTAGTATGGCGAAAATTCACACATTCACACCATTAGATATTCTTTAAGATGTTCTCAATAGCAAACATGCTGTTGTATGAACTCACTGTCTTGGATTGTGATCTTGCGTTCGCGGTATTCTGCACCACGTATGGCCTCGTTGTTTCCTCTCTTCTGAATCACGGTACGAACTGTGCGCTGGCGATCGGGGCAGTCGTTAGCTGGATCCTGGCCCAACTGAAGTGCTGACTGGTAAGCTACACAAACGCACAATAAGGTGAGATTCAATGGTCAGATCAGAGTCCTCTCTATGGCTTACAGATCAAAAACCATCTCTCACCTGTGGAGTAGTATTCCAGTACAGGGTCCTTGCAGAAGGACTTGAACCTCCAGGTGACCAGTACATCTTGAAGGGGTGCAGATGTGGAGAAGTCACAACGCAGGATCACATTGGCAAAAAGAGCAGTGGTGCGCTCCTGCTGGGGAACGATCACCTGAATACACAGCGACACTGGAGAGGCACACCAAAAAATGACATACAGTAGATCATCATGCTTGTTGCTTTAATATGAATAAATGGGAAGTGCGAGCTAATCTGTGTGCCACATATAAATGTCATAGAGTGGAAAATTTCTACGGGAAGTTAAGCCAAGGCATTTTGAGAATACACTGCTTAGAAACTTGGGAGTTAACTGGGAATTGAGGGTAATTTAATGGAAAGAATAAATATAAACTTTTGTTTCATCAAAAGCAGACAATCATGCAAAGTAAATAGCTTACTGAGCTCAGTTGTGCCCGGCTTCTTTGTTAATTATGCATTATGCTGCCCCCTGGAGGCCGAGGTGCACACACCTGAAGGAGCAGCACAATGTCCACTGAATTAAAGCATGAATTCATAATGTGAAAAAATGTCCTGTATTAAAAATGATGTTGTAATTTTGTTGTTTGGGGGCAATGGTTACACATTAAAATTTGTATTCAATGTACAACAGCACTTTTTGTTTAAGTACTGATTATACTAAAATATATTTTCCCCACACAATATTTAAGTTCTGTTTTAAGAGCCAATAAACCTCTAGTTTATTCCATTTATTCCCAAAAATACTCATATTCCCATGGAAAGTTTCCTGAAAATGTCTGGCCTTTTGAAATCCTCTTTAGAGCAAAATAAAAGGAGTATGGTAAGAATTCGACAGTGAGTGTTTTGCTAAAACAACAGGGAGCTCATCTCACAGTGGACCAACCAGAAAAACAGGTGACACAGACAAAGGGCACAGGAAGTGAAACCAGTCAACATACATCAAGGTGGGTGGGTTGAAACCATTAAACTCCAAAATGAGCTCTTTCAAATTTATCGTAGGATGCTATGGAAAAAACAACAAAAAAACTCTCCAAAAATATGACAGCAACAATCACTCTAAATTGTTTCAATTAAATGTACAAAACGATCCATATGATTAGATAAAACATCACATCACGTGCCAGGCATGAAGAGGGCTGAAAATATCCTGAACCGGTTAGGGAGAGCGTTCACCCCTTGAACATATTTATTTGAAATGGAAAATATATATATATATATATATATATATATATAAAAGAGGAAAAATCACAACATTAGGACTTAACATAGAGAAAAATAAAGCATACGGTACCTCTGAGTAGCGACGAGAGAATGACGGTGGCTAGTAATCGCCCCATGGTGTAAAAACACCGCTGTCACGATTTAAAAAAAAAATACTATTTCAAAAAGCAGCAGAAAAAAGTACAAAACGCAAACCAGTATGAAGAAGGGTTTGTTTGAAACCGTATTTACCAGCAGCTACTCGTTCGGACTTCTTGTATGTTTGCGTATGGGACTGAACTGAAGTGAAGTCAGCCGAGCCAATTGACCACACCCCGAAACAGGTGAACGTTTCCTGTGCGGTGACGTCACGAAGCGTCACTGTGTTTGTGATAGTATTTTTTTTAGTTCATTGTTTCTACATGTTGTGTATACTTACTGTTCGTTTAAATAAAGTTTAGTGACTAAACAATCGTAAATATTTATAGAAGAAACGTGATTTGATTACAGTAAAATTGTTTTTTGTTGTTTTTTTTGTTAAAAAACGATAAAAAAATTTTAATGGAAAGTTCTTCTTAACTCTGAAAAGGATATGATTAAAATCACAACCTAGCTGCAATCCCGTTTTATTTGCATAATTAATTTATCCATTCCAGACCACGGTATACCTATTCTTTGGCAGCACTTTTATGTTATTTTGGCAAGTTAATTGTCGAACTTGTTACTTCCAGCCCTTTACACCAAGTAGGCATACCACTTTGAAAAAAAAAGTACTCCAATCAAGTAGCCTACCACGACAATAATCAACATTAAAATACAGTACTAAAGTAGGCCCCAGTGTAAATTTAAAGCAGGAAAGGGGTTTTATTCCTAAAAAGTATACCAGTTTATTATTATTATTATTATTATTATTATTATTATTATTATTATTATTATTATTATTATTATTATTATTATTATCAAGGTCATTAAACCCAGTTTACTGAGCTTAAACATAGGGGAACAACTGTACTTAAGAAACTATTCCATTAAAATGGACTGCAAATAAAAGTTAACCACAAATTATACTGAGGACAGGGTAAAACTATTGTATTTTTTTTTTAAACAAACAGTTCTTGAGGAATACTGTACTGTACTTTTTCAATCTCTGCAGATTACAACATGACATAAAACAAATGTAAATAAAGAGCGGTTGAGTCAGACGCAAATGAAACCTAATTAGTTTAAAAAATAATTGTGAGCAGAGAAGTTTGCTGGTTGTTGCTTGTGCCAAGTTTTCAAAACGCAATTAGATAGAATTAACAATAACTATTTATTTCAGTCAGTTATTGTTCATCTTCACTTATGTAAAGAAGTTGAATCAGTAATTCTACCACAGTTTTTTATTTTTATTATTATTATTTATTTATTAAATTTTTATTTTTTCAGTTATTTTTCTTCATATAATTGCGCTACAGGAACAGGACGGAGGTACACAATACACACGCAAGCATTTTGCCACCTGTGACAAAAGCACTTCTCAACATAGCCACTAGGTGCCAGTCTAAATCAGCAAATATACGAACAACCAAGCAAATTGTATGGAAAATGGTGCGACAGTACCTGCACATGCCCTCCCTCATATAGTCAGTGTATGTTTTTTCCCCCCTTGGTCTACACAATCCAGATATTGTTTTTGTTTGTTTGTTTTACTATTTTAATATATGCTGAGAGGTGTTTGCAATACAATATTTTGTCTACCTTATACCCTAGAGTAGGGGTGGCCAAGTTCGGTCCTCGAGAGCCACTATCCAGCCTGTTTTCCATGTTTCTCTCTACTAACACACCTGATTCATGATCAGGATCGTTATCAGGCTTCTGCAAAACTTGCTGATGAGCTGATCATTACATTCAGCTGCGCTGAAGGAGGGAAACATGGAAAACAGGCTGGATAGTGGCTCTCAAGGACCGAACTTGGTCACCCATGCCCTAGAGGGAAATGTGACCTAGTTCAGGCAATGCAGTTTCAGATATTCGATTTTTCATTTGCATGTATTTACAAATCTAACAAATATTAAAGTGAGTTTACTGTTCTCAATAACCTATTCCCTTTTGTATGGTGAATGATGACATCATGATCTCGTGGAGGGAGTTGCTCAACTACATTCCTAACAAAATCTGTAAGCATGAGTGGTCACTGGCTTTACCTCCCATCTGACTCACAGACAACCAAAAAGGGATTCTTATAAATGTCAGCGTGTACACAGTTTATCTTTGCATGAACAATATGTTTCGAGAAGAATATCCTCTTTGTTTGATTGTTTACCCTACTTTATAGCACAGCATGAACTGACCTTGTATGACTTCTGGTCCTTGTGCTTATACAGTTTTACTCTTTCGCTGTTTTGAGATTCCCCTATGACCCTTCAAAAACCAACAGGTGCATGTGACTGCAGGAACCTCTGCACAGTTCTTGGGACTGTTTCAAGCTCCCTCCTGAAGACTGCTACTACTGTCCCACAAAAAAATAAAAAAAATAAAATAAAAGACACACATATGGCATAGTTACCGTTTAAGATTCTCACCATTTTCCCCAATTTCTCAGATTCAACACAACCTAGTTTATCTAAAATTCATTGCAGTACATGGTTCAAGGATATCAAATACATTCCAAAGATATCCGAGGCTGAGCAAGCAGAACTGCTGCGTGTGTTTTACTCCAGCTGTGTAGTGAAGAATGGCAGCCTGTCACTGCAACAATGGACAAAGACATGAGTCATACTTGGCATTGTTTCCTTAGCCAAAATTAGAAAAAAAAATGCACCAAATGATATTCCATATCGCCAAATTAATATGTAATTGCTCCTGAAGTTCAAGTTTATGAATAAGTAATTTATTGAATTTCCTTGATATCCATCATAAGGCCCATGTATGGTAGTCTGCTTTTGTACTGACTAAAATGTCATTATTCTTTTATACACAAAAATAATGGGTACACATCGGAAATCTATACTGTAATCTTAAAATGGCACATTCTGTATTTTTATTGTTTTACACACAAAGGAAAAACTCAAGAATCCCATTTGCACAGCTTTTAATTGGGAATGAAGCTTCACTTACACAGAGTCAATACATGTTACTGTTTTATTAACTCATTCACTGCCATTGACGGCTATAGATGTCAAAAAATAATTTTAACTATTTGTATTATTAAAATTGTAATCATCTGACGCCCTTCATTTTGAATAATAATTTTTTTTAATAAGGGGCATCAGGCGATTAATTTTTTAAAATTGTTATTAATCACATGACTTCACTACTTAACTCCCGATTAATCACAAATTTTGTATCTGTTCTAAATGTACAATAAAAAAAATCTAGGTTATCATACTCTTGTTAACTAAAGTGGAAAAAATGTGAAACTAATAGAAATAGTTCAAATTATTTTTTACGTCTATGGCAGTGAATGAGTTAATAGGGACTTCAACAAATGAATTGCAATGTACATACTGGTACTAACCGGTGAATTAAATTTGGTCAGGAAAACAGTCAGCGTATTCGTATAGTCCAAAGTCCAAACATTTTTAGATTCACGTTGATGCATGCGAATCTCTTAACAGACAGTGCAGACTTTCCCCGTGTTGCCATAACCTTGCATGCCTTTGGATGGACAACAAACTGATGTGATTGGTCAACTAGTTTGTGTTTGCTGGTTGAGCTACTGTTTTGTGTCGAGTGTGGTAGCTTTAAAATAAAGAAATCCAATAGCGGCTTGGGGTGAAGGTCACACATTATTAGGCATTGTTATTTGAACTCTATCTATTGTGTTAAGGTTAAATGAACTTTAATTGATTTCCATATTTGGTGATACTGATTCATCGAAAAAAAATTCAAATAACATCCTCTGTTATTTGTTGAAAATACATCTAATTGCTGTATGCCATTTGAGTTTGAACTTCTAACAATGAATTTTTTTGTATGTTTTAAAATCAATAGTTGCATCTTGTATTTTTGTGCCGTATGAGTTAGAATTTGATATTTTTTCACCATCAAATTTTGAACTGATGTTTTAACAAATCTGTGTAAAAAAAAAAAAAAAAAAGTGTAAAATTGGCGCTCACTGGCAGCCACGCTTCCGTCAGCCTGCCCCGCGGGGGCAGCTGTGGCTACTTAAGTAGCTTACCGCCACCACAGTGTGAATGTGTGAGTGCATGAATAATGCATCCATTCCATTGTAAAGCGTATTTGAGTGTCTAGAAAAGCGCTATATAAATTCGATGCATTATTATTATTATTAAAATTCAAATTATTTTATGTATGAACTCAAATGGTAGAAAAATACCACAAGATCTGACACTGAATTATTTGTACCATTAAAATAAAGTCAACTAGTGTTATTTTTGCACAATTTGAGTTTGAATTTCTAACACTTACGTTTCCCCCCATGATTGTTAAAAAACAAACAAACAAACAAAAACAGTTTGACCTTGTGGTATTTTTTTGCCATCTGAGTTTGAATTTGAATTTAAGAGGTTGAATTGGTTGAATTTTTAAACTCTTTTTTCAATCTCTTAAATCTCTTTCCGATGGTTGAAAATGTCCGTTTGATGGTAAAAAAATAAAAAATCATTACTAGTAATTCAAATTTAAACTTAGATGGCACAGATATACTACACTAATTGACGCCAAAGAACTAAGTTGGCATGAGGCCATAGTCATGCTTTGCTGCATTCTTGTGGCAGTTATCGGAAATTGCAAACCTTTTTGTGTGGTCGTTAAATACTTGAGGTTCTTTTGTTATTTGCAGTAGAGCACAGTCTGCTGTACATGAAAGCTTTTTTTTATTTTTATTGTGTAACCTACTATATGTTTCAACTCAAAATGTTTTTAAACTTTGTTAATGATAGTTACCATACTGTTATCAACTCATACGTACTCTCCACTCTTTTTAATGTATTTGTCTCATCAAACAGAAATGAATGTGCTCATTGTGCCGGAGGCATAAAGCTACTTTTATTCGTTTCCATCCGCCTTTAAAAGAAGGAAGGTCAGTGGGGTGGTCCTGTCAGGAGGGACTTTCCAGGTCACACACCAAGCCCACATTAGTCCAGCTGAGACGTACATTTGGCAAGTGGTGACTCAAACGAAGCACCGATGACATCAGCAGTTTAGTCAATCTGCATGTCATCTATGTCTCCATTCAAGTGTACCAGTTACAGTGAGTCTTTTATCAGCTCTCACATACGTACTGCAGCTCCCATTGAATCACATGGTCTGCCCCTTCCAAGCGCTGAGGATCTTTCAGCCAATCACACGATGAGGGAGTCCCGGCTGAGAAGAGTTGCCTGCTGAGGATGAAAACAGTACAAGTGAGTTTACGTGGCAATGTGTGGATGAATAGAGGCGTGATTCCCTGGTTAGGCCACACGGAGTTATAGTGGTGAAGGGGAACTTAGGACAAACTGTACTTCAACTTCTGTCATTACGATTCAAACACACTAAAGTGGAAGCCAACTCTGGTAAATACCGCATTACATTTTGAGAAGGACTTTTGATGTTGAAGAGAGTTTCGCCAAATACTTTAAGGGGGGGATGTTAGTGAGGGTGGAGGGACTGGATGCAGAGCAGAAAAATCTACCTAGTTTTCATTCGGGTCGCACGCGAACCTGACCTGTAAAGGTAAACAGTTTAATATAGAGCAGTGGTTCCCGACCTTTACTGTGTCAAGACACATATTTTATATGAGGAAAACTCTCACGGTATGCCACCAAACAAAAACGTCACAAGTGGGTACACAGGTTTATCTCAAATGAATCTACCTACCTCGCGTAATGGAAGAGTATTTCATTACTATGCATGTCACTACATGCCATTGGCATAGAATAGATGAACAAAGACACATTATTTGCAGTAAATGAAAACTATATCGCAGTCATCCCTGCCGCTAACTCACAGATTTTTAAAGGGGAAGCCAACCGAAAAATCTTCTTTACAATAATATATGTTTTATGCACCTTCACTAATCTAAACGCCTTGTCTAAAGCAGGAATATCCACCATTTTGTCCATTTCAGCGGGCGGCCATTTTGCTACATGCTGTCAATTGAAGATGACATCACAGTTGCTCAGGGCTCAGAACCAATCACGGCTCACCTATTTTTTGAGTTTGAGATGTTTGCAAACTGAGCTGTGATTGGTCGTTACCTGAACCCTGAGCAACTGTGATGTCATTTTCACCCGACACCAAGTGGCAAAATGGCCACCCCCTGAGATGGATTTATACAGTTGGATTTTTCTTTAATTTAATTGTATTTAATTTACCATTAATCAGAATGTTGTGATTAGACTAGTGAGGGCACATGGAACATATTTAAAAATATTTTTTTTGGGTTGGATTACCCTTCAAGCAACGTTTTTTGTGTTTTTAAAGTGTCATGCAAGTCCGAATTTAGAGTCATGTGCCTTCAGTGTAATACCATCTTGTGCCGTAACTCTTGTGGGCAGGTATACTGGAAGACTTGCAGCAAGGAATTAACAGCAGGAAGAAGAAGCAGAGAAGGTCCCCAATTAATCTCCAGTAAAAATCATTGTTCAAATAAAACAGAAAGACTATATATGATATGCCGGTTGTATGATGTTTGTTTGCGTTGCTCGTCTGTGCGTGTTAAAGTAGCAGTTTTTTGAAAGTTTTCAATCACTGTAATAAATACGCTAATTCCATTAGCCTTTCTGCGGCATTTTATGCAGCATTAAGCTAGTAGACTCCCATTCAGTGTTAATTTGGACAATTGATTTTTATTTAGTTTTAGTTATAGTGTTTTGACAAAAAATAATTAAAGTTTTAGTCATAATTCAGTCATCTGATTGTATTTTAGTTTAAATCCAATTTTAGTTGACGAAAATAAAGAGCAATTTTAGTCGACTAAATTGACAGTTTAATAGATATTTTCCTTCAGCATACATTTAAACTTTTATACAGAAAATTATAACACACCTATTTGTAACTGTAGTTTAACATGCAAGACACATTTAATACAAAGGTGTCTTTATTAATTGTTTTAATGAAACATGTTGAACTGACAATAACATGAACTTAGTTTTCACCTGAATAAAAAAAAAAGTGCATAATTGCTTGAGATTAATCTTACAGGTGCAGTTTTAGTCTAATTTTTGTCTGAATTTTTTCTTTTCGGGACGAAAAATATGTAGAACATTTTTGGGTGTTAAAATTATCACTGCTGCCATTCGCTGAAATTAGATGGTTTAAATATACAAAGTTCAATTCTCATTTTATTTTATGTGTCAATTTTACAGTTAACTTAACTGGGAGTGACGAACTGCTCACGCAAATACACTTTGCTTCTTATTTGGAACCTGTGCAAGTGAGCGTGTCTTTCTTGATGAGAGAGTGGAAATAGGTCCTTGTGAATACTTTAAAAAGTATGTTTGAATAATTTTACATTTGTTTCAAGTGTGCGGGTGGATTAAAATAATTTTGGGAAAATGTGTAATTACGCTCTCTCTATAAAATGGTAGATCTGGAATGTGGAACCTCTCTGTGTCTCCTGATCAGCACCCGTCCCAACCAAATATAACTCACCACTTTCCGAGTCTTGTCTCTGGTCTCCCCTCGCCGACTGAGCGGGGAAGGAGCAGGAGGTTGCGGAGAGCGAGTGCATGCTGGGAGTGGCCGCGGAGACGGCCTGTCACTCCTGTTTCGCTCTGTATCCGAGTAAGGGGCCAGTGAATCGTCTTCAAGTCTGTTGCTAGGTGACCTGCTGCAGTGCCGGCCGGACTCCCCGCTGCTCTTTTTCGAGCTTCCCTTTGAGGGTGTGTCTGAATCGTCCTCTCCCCTGGCGCCGCTCTTCCCGTGGTTGACTCCTCGTAGCTTAGCTTTACGCTCCAGCAGGCTGTTCAGGAATGCGCTGTCATAGTCTTTCTCTTGAGAAGAAGTTGATGGTGGACTCACGTGGGGAGGGGGTGAGACGTCCCGCCCATTGCCCCAGGTGCCCCGCCTCTTTTTAGGGGATGGAAGTGGACTTATGTTATGTCCATTTTTCTTTTTTCTTCTGGGTCGCTCCTCGAGGTCACTGCAGTCTCCGAGCTCATTGCGATCGTCGTAGTGGTGCTGCGGTGGACCGTGCCGGTACGAAGGACATCTACTGAACTCCCGAAGCTCTGGTTCGTCGTCTTCATCATCTCTTCTTTCTGCTTGTCTGCGTCCTCTTTGCTTGTATGTCTCAGCGAACTCTTCCAGCTCATCCAGCGAGCCGGTCCGTCCCGCAGTTCGATAAGACTTTCTTTCCAGATGCTCCGATCGAGGGTTCCACCTGTAAAATACAAGAACATGTCAAAGCAGAACTGAAAAAGAAGGTGAGGACAGTGTAGGTATATCTTTGGGGAATCTATGACACAGATACCAAATACCGATACCACTGCACTCAAACAGAATTGCTGACCAACTTAATTGATTTGCTTCAAGTGGTAACACACGATTGAATTAAGTTAATCCAAGTGAATATATTAAGTTTAATGAATTTAGGTGATTAAACTTAATGTCCTCATAATTAAATAAGCTTTATATATTAACTTGGATTAACTTCATTCAATTAATTGAAGCAATTCAATTAAGTTGGTCAACATTTCTCTTTTTAAACTTAAGTTGGTTCAACAATGCTCTTTTTTGTGTAGTACATAAAAATCCCTCCCAAAAAACAATGACAGATCATTTCAATAAAAACCTATTGATCCCAATTTAGCATTTTCCTTAAAATTGCATGAATTTAATGGCAATTTTCTATCTGTCTAATTCCTGATTGTAAAATGGCCACACCGTTGCGAGTACCAATACCGTGAAATAGGATTGTATCGACAACGATAACGATACCTCGCAACAGTACTCGCCCATCCCTAGTTTTGAGTTACGAACATTGTCATGGAACAAATCAAACTTGTATTACAACTAGTGCTGTAAACGATAACATTTTTAAATCACATTAATCAAATCTTGATAAATCACGATTAATCGCTTAATTAAAAAGGCTTTTTTATGGCCATTTTTTGCCTGCTAAATTTGAAGAGATGTGTTTAATGTTATGAGGACATCTTCAACATTTTTCGATCCACTGCACACGCTCATCCACCTCTTTTTCTAATCAGTTCATTACTTGCATAATTTAAAATGGAAAAAAATCACCCCAAAATATTCAGAATGTCATACACACACATTTACTTAAATGCTTTACTATAATGCATGTAGTTATGTTTATTAAACTTTGACAGCACTCATTTCAGCGCACTACTGTATGTTGAAGGGACAGGAGGAACTTCATTTAGTCAGGCCGTAGTGTTGTCTAATAGGAAAGAAGGGCTTTGCCGCCATCTAGTGGCATCTAAAGGTAATTACAAATCTTTTTGTGTGTGAATCAATCACTCAGAGATAATCTGTATTGTATAAGATGCAGGTTTGCTTAGCCGTACCTGTTATGGCGATTCTCCTCACTGTGGTTCTGTTGCCGAGCATCACGTATGTGCCTGTGAGGCTGGGGAGGAGGATCATCACTGTAGCGGCGTGGCAGGATGGAGACCTCTGCACATGGACGGGGCTCTGGCTCAGGGTCCCCGCGATAACGCTGGGGCGATGAAGGGGGGTTGTCACGCAACCGCTGTGGCTCTGGGCTGCGGTTGTCTCTGTATCGTCTGGGTTCAGGTTGAGGATCGTCATCCGGGATGGGCGGAAGCGCTTTCGTCTGGACCTTCCGGAAAGTTTGGCGAAAAGCGTTTTCTCCCTCATGGAGGGAACTCAGCTCGGACACGCCACATGCTGGAAGGAATGGATGGATTAATTAGCATGACTATAAAATCACAATTTAGTATTAGATTAAATTGTATGGATGAAAACAGAGAGGAAAATGTGAGAGCTTATACATGTTTGATGAGAGAAAAGACATGCAAGTTTGGATATCAGAACTACCAGAAAGGCAGAATTGTTGAATCCAGAGAATCATGCAAAGACAAACCTAATAAGCAACAATAAGATGAGCATCCTAGCATGCGGTGTCCGAGGATTACATGAGCATGCTAAAGAATCTCTTGATTGCACATGGACGGGTTTCTGAAGCTTACACTGGTGACTGGCGGACCTGGTGGGGTTGAAGTGAGCCAGTTGGTTCTCTACATAGTGCAGAACCCTGAGAGAGTCCTGGTCCTGAGGTGAGGGCAAGCGGTAGGGAGCTCCTACTGCATGCATCGGAACTGGACATAAACACTGGACCCCATCAGCACTTTTGATTGTTTTTCTTGGTATGAAACACTAACTGTATGAATGATGCTTTTCTTTTCTTTATTACTATTGCTGTGGTCGAATTAGAATGACATAGAAGAAGGTAGGGATATTGGGCTTTGAACTTGAAGCGGAAGTCAACCAAGCCAAAAATTATTGACAATAACTCCCCATTAGTCTAAATACTGCATTCTGGCTAAAATTGCGCAAAATCCAGCAGTTTTTATCAAAAACAGAAGGCGACCATTTGCCACTTGTGTTTGAGTGAAAATGACATCACAGTTACTCAGGGCTCAGGTAACAACCAATCACAGATCAGCTTCAGAAAACATGATTGGTCGCTGTCTGAGCCCTGAGCAACTGTGATGTCATCTTCAGTCGACAGCAAGTGGCAAAATGGCCGCCCCCTGAGATTGATAAAAACGGCTGGATTTTGCTGTAAGTCATATTCTACAAATGTAATATTAATCAGAATGTCATGTTTGGACTAGTGAGGTCACATATAACATTATTGTAAAAAAATGTTTACGGTTGACTTACTCTTTAAATTGACCATATCTAAATATTTAAACTCAAATATTCAAGATCAAATTAAATTCTTAGGTTAGGCCTGAAACTTCAATATCCCAATTTTTATTTTTATTTTTTGTAGGGTCGCCAGGCGATAATTTTAATTAACCGCATGACTTCAATAGTTAACTCACGATTAATTGCAAATTTTATCTGTTCTAAATGTACAATAAAATGTATAATAAAATGTTTACATACTCTTGCTAACATAAAAGAGGAAAAATATGTTAAATATCGCTGCATCTTTTAGTCAAAGCTGCAGTAATTTTATAATAATTCATGAAAATTGAGTTAAAATTAAAAAGACGTACTGTACTGTAAAAAGCGTGTAATATTGATTTGTATTGAAGTCATTTTCTGCCACTAGATGGCATAATTGCTTTTGTAAGATGATGGTGACAGCTCAGTGAAATTCTGCACATTTGTAAAATTGTAAAATACAACTTGACCCCAGTCTCCACAAATCTATACATTATTATTAAATTCATCACTGCAAAATTTTGACGTGAATTCCTCCAGTTCAGGCTTTCCAAGTAAGGGGCGGTCATTAATCGCACGTTTAAAACTAGTGGAGTTATGGGAAATTTTAATTAACTCAAAATGAACACACTTTGACACCCCAATTTTTCTAATACTCTGTTATTAGAAGTGAGAATGACTGACCTACTGTGTGTAGACTACCATCTGAAGGAGGAACAGATGACAGCTTTTCCACCAGCGAAGGGGGTGCAATAGGCACCATTGCTGGGACGCCAGAAACAAAGTATGGCGGGTACACAGGTGTCTGCAGGGTGGAGCTTCCCGTCTTTATTCCTTTACCTGCCTCGTACACTACAATAAAAAAGAATATAAAGTGGTACTTAGTCTAAATTGTTGTGAGGCACATGTGAAATTTTCAGATTTGTGTTTCACGTTTCACTCACAATGCTTGGGGCAGCAGCACGTGTCCGGGCAGCAGCAGCAGCTCACGTAGCAGCAGCAAGAGTGAGGACAACACTGACACCAGCACACGCCAACCAACAGAAGGAACAAGACGCTGCCCAGTGCCACGGCTGCCACAAACACCCATTCTGGAAGAGCAGACAATCAACAAAGAAATAAGCACGGACACACACAAGAACGTTCCAATAAGAGGTGTACAATATTTGGCATTTGATTGAGACCTTTTAGTTTCATCAACCCTTACATACTGTTCTTTTTCCATGTACACATCGTATGTGCTGGGTCTATTCAATATCCTCATAATAATTGTCTATACCAAATCATGAATAACAAAATATATTCATAGCCTGTCTGACATTAACAAATGGATATATCAGAGAAGAAGGAAGGTGTAATGTTTTACACCACTCATTTTTGTATTAAGACAGCTGTGCCACGGGCCTGGGGGGGGTTAATAAATATAATAAAGATGATGATCATAATGATGCATTTAATAAATTGATTTCTATAAAGATATATTTATGAATATTTATGAATGAATACAATGACATCCACCACCACACCTATCAGCAGAGCGCAGAATCTGTCTGCCTGCACCTTAACTCATTTACTGCCATTGACGGTTATAAACGTCAAAAAATTCATTTAAACTATTTCTATTTAACATTTTTTCCCACTTTTGTTAACAAGAGTATGAAAACCTAGAATTTTTGTTGTTGTACATTTAGAACAGATATGAAATTTGTCGCAAGTTAACTAGTGAAGTCATGCGATTAATTACAATTTTAAAAAATAATCGCCTCTTGCCCCAAATTTTTAATAATCTTTTTTTTTATATATATATAAATTTCTGGCAGTGAATGAGTTAAACAAATTCACCAATATCACGTTACACCACCTGTGCCACCACTTAGACCTTTTTCACCTGGTCTAAAGTCTTGTTTACTTTCTGTCACCAAATTGTCAGATGCACAAAAAACAAAATGCCCTCTGTCTGCCAGATTCCCAAAATAGACTAAACTGGACTTGGCCCGGTACGAAAATCAAGATGCGGCAGTTTTTACGCTGAAAATAGAGCAAATTATGTTATTCTGATAAACAGACAGTTGAAAACCGCCCAAAAAAAGATATTTTGATACAAAAAAATGCTTGGGAGTATTGAGTGCTGATGATTACACCTTCATTCCGCAAGCAAATAAACTCCACAACATCTCTGGAGTGGAGACAGAAAGGGAAGGACGAGGCTGATAAGGACATTCTAACTATGTGAAATCAAGGGCAACAATATCTCTTTAAACACACAAATACACAGAGAGGAAACCTGATTTAGCTACAGGAAGGAAAGGAACAGTTCCCGCTGCTGTTTCAACAAATCCGTTTGTAATGGGATCTCATTAACAAACATTACCACACACATCCACTCCAAAGATAAGCTTCCAGTAAGCATTCTGTGTGGCCCAGTAACTCCTTATCATGTTGTCAGACGCATCTATACAATTGCTCCACAAACAGCACACTATGTGATGATTAAATATGGAAGGAGAACGGAATATCACGTAGACAAAAGTCCCTCCTTTTAGATGACTGTTTGTCCTGGGGCGTTTTAGACAATGAGATAGCAAGCAAGCCACAAACATAAATAGAACTTGAAAAAGCATAACAGCTGTTTTGCATGGGAGCTGGGCACCAAAAGCCAAAAGTGGATCTTAAAGAGCTTTGAATAAGTTCTCCACTTTGACTAAAGTCATCAACTGTTTACTTATAGTTTTAATGACCGTTTCTCAAATATTTTACACAAAGTACCACCTCAAACAATACTTAGCTCTCCAAGTGTCTCCATCATACAAACTAACATACAGTACAGTATAGGACTACTGGCAGCCAAAGTGAAACGTAAATTGAACATTATGCACAGACTGAACATTAACACTGTGCTTACATACAAAAAAAAAAAGTACTTAAATGATTCAACTAGGCCGGCACGGTGGCTGGCTGATTAGCACGTCCGCCTCCCAGTGCAGAGGACGTGAGATCGAGTCCGGGCTTCGGCCTTCCTGGGTGGAGTTTGCATGTTCTCCCCGTGCTTGCGTGGGTTTTCTCCGGGTACTCCGGTTTCCTCCCACATTCCAAAGACATGCATGGCAGGTTAATTGAACACTCCAAAATTGTCCATAGGTGTGATTGTGAGTATGATTGTTCGTCTCTGTGTGCCCTGCAATTGACTGGCAACCAGTTCAGGGTGTACCCCGCCTTCTGCCCGAAGCCAGCTGGGATAGGCTCCAAACTTACATAAAAATGTATGCCCATAACTTTTTAAAAACAGTTAAAGATTAAATGCAAATTTATTACGCCTAAAACTTAAATAGAACCGAACTATAAAAATATGTATTGTAAATGCAAAACAAAAAAACCAAATGAGTCAGTGTACTTATATTGCGGTTTAGTCACAACATCATAGTGGCCAAAGGGCTTAACAGAGGCTCACATTCACCCATCCACATTCATACATACATACCAGTGAAGAAAACAAAACAAAACACACTCATACAAACACAGAAAATTAAGGCGCCTTAATGTTCAAAAGTCTGTAATCTTTCATGAAAGCAGACTGATTATCGTTTATGTTTAATCAAAATAAGACATTTGAAAAACATCAGCTTTTACTTTGAAAAACATTGATCGAACCAGTAAATAAATCCGTTTCAAAAAAGATTGGTCAGTACGTCATCATTCGCTCTTGTGTGATATTGCTGAATTATTTGTTGTTTAACAGTTTAGTTTTGTTTTTAATCACTGACTAATACCTCATTAACAGCAACAGTAATCAGGATTTTTTTTAAATACATTTTAGTGCAAAATCAAATGTTATCAGGTTATTGTATACCATTGTAATCAGTACAACAATCAAATCTAAAAATAATGGATAGTGACAGCCCTAAACTGAATATGACCTGTCATTACAAAATAAATGTCAATGCAAGCAATTGATGACACATGTCTACCAAACCAGTTATTGGCTGAATAAAGCATAGATTATACAGTTAGCACACAGTTAGTGTTAGTAAGAGCGAAAGGAAGCAGATGAGGGTGAGGGTTGGGGGTTCATTATGCCCCTACCTGGCATAATCTTCAATTCAAAGTCAGGAAGCAGATCTCCAGGCAGGCCTGAGAAACCTGGTGAGAGACAGAGCACAGGTGAAGAGGAGAGGAGAGGGAATGAGGTGGATGTAACCAAAGAATCCTGCGTTGAAGGAGGTTATTGGTGCAGCAGCATGCATTCGGACAATGAGAAATATAAGAAATACAAGCACTTGAACACAATCACTGGCCACTTTATTAGGTATACCTGTACAAGCTCTTGGCATCCAATATACTGTAAAACCGGCAAATTAAGAATGTTAACTTAGATTGTTTTGATTTGTTGTTGTTGTTTTGTAAGGTTAGAATTGGTCTTATTCCACTTTAATCTGTTTGTGTTTTATCTTGTATTAACTGTCAAATGTGTTTCTGTATTTTACAACGTATATACGGTATGTATACAAATGATAGACTTTTTATTTTGCTTATAAACACTAGTGAATTATTTTACCGTAGATTAACTACTTCACTGACTAAAATGGCAATGAGTAAAAAAAATAAAAATAAGAATGACGAAACGTGAATAAAATCTCTAATTACCACCACTTCTGTTCAAATCAGCTCTGAAATTTAATGTGTTCTTGGTTTCATTACTTTCATAAAAATGACCACTAAAACATTTATTAGCTTATGCATTGGATCGCATCAGATTGTACAGGTGTAAATAAAGTGGCTGGAGTGTACAGACACAGATCAAGAATGTGAGTGCATCAGATAGTCAGTAAAAGAGCATCAGCATGCACCATTCCAGTCTCGTTTCAAAATGGATGAAATCAAAACAGAGTAATCGTTTGATTTGTGAAAATAACTTCAGTGATGACAGCTGCAGTGGATATGACATGCAGAGTTGAAATATGATAGGTGGCAGTCATCTTACAAACAGGCTGCGTGAAAACATTCCGAAACTTGGCGGCCTTGGCTGGAGCGTTCCGTTTATCAATTCAGGATGAATCTCTGAAGTCTTCTTATTAGTCACTTTAGAATTTTGCGATATTGCTATACCGGTAATTCTTTCAATTGCGCTGCTCGCAGAAAGTTAGGGAATAGGGATATTTGCTTTTTGGGTGAAATTTCACAATGACACTATAAGGGTTACGGTATAGCTAATTTTATCCTTTACAGGTGAACTCAATTTGACCGTCTTCAAACTCTTTGGAAGTATTTTATATACAAATGAATCGTGAAAGGTGATCATACCAGCGTGCTCTTGTGAGCAGTCGAAGCAGAAGGAAAGTGACAAAGCTACAAAGCTAAAGTGATAAACAATACTGCATGTGTAGTCCTGATGCTTAGCTTGGTCCCAGCTGACAGTGGCCACACCTCAGTAGGCATCTTTCAGGGATGCTTAAGTGCTCTTTTTCTGGCTTTGGGAACAGACAAAAAACGGTTCGGGGCCTGAAGGATTTGGGGGTTTTATGATACTGCTCTTCAAGATAGTATAAGAATGCTGTGAGTCCGCTGAAAAGACACACTAGCGAGAGGAACTGCAGCCATTTGTCTGTAAACTTGCTTGTGTCCAGAAGATTCTGTAAAATAAATCCTTCGAAGGGCCCGTTCAAAGATCTCCAGTCTGTATTCAGAAAATCAGGATTCTCTCTACCCGAACAACAACGGACACGCGGAAGACAAAGATAGTCTTCTAACAATACCTTAGGTTTGCTTTTCTGACACCAATCTGCTTGTGTGGAATTCCAGTAGAACTGCTGCCTCGGTTATCAGGTGTCAGATGACTCAGCTTTATATCGTTTCAAATATGCTGCTTGCAGAAGCGAAGCAGGTGGTATTTGTACAATTTGTTTACGCTACTTGAGCCAGAACGAATGATTCTGAAGGCCCTGGACAGATTATACTGGCAATAATAAATTACTGAATAAAATAAAATCTCTATGCAATTACAAACCCAATTCACAAAAAGTTGGGACACTATACAAATTGTGAATAAAAACTGAATGCAATTATGTGGAAGTGCCAAATTTCAATATGTTGTTCAGAATAGAACATAGAGAACAGGTCGAAAGTTTAAACTGAGAAAATGTATCATTTTAAGGGAAAACTATGTTGATTTTAAATTCCATGGTGTCAACAAATCTCAAAAAAGTTGGGCCATTTTCACCACTGTGAGGCATCCCCTCTTCTTCTTACAACAGTCTGCAAACGTCTGGGGAATCGAGGAGACAAGTTTCTCGTGTTTACAAATAGGAATGCTGTCCCATTCTTGTCTAACACGCGTCGCTCTAACTGTTCAACAGTCTTGGGCTTTCTTCGTTGCACCTTCCCCTTTATGATGCGCCAAATGTGCTCTAGAAGTGAAAGAAGCGGACTGCAGGCTGACCATTTCAATACCCGCAACCTTTTCCAACACAGCCATGATGTTGTAATCGGTGCTGCATGTGGCCTGGCATCATCGGGTTGAGAAATGCAAGATCTTCTCTGAAAGTGATGATGCCTGGATGGGAGCATTTGTTGTTCTCCAATCTGAATAAACCTTTCTGCATTGACGATGCCTTTCCAGATGTGGAAGCTGCCCATGCCACACGCACTCATGCAACCCTATACCATCACAGATGCAGGCATCATCGTGTTGAGAAATGCAAGATCTTCTCTGAAGATGATTTCCATCCAGTATGGCTTTTCGCCCTTGACCCTTACACACAGAGATTGTTCCAGATTCTCAGAATCTTTGGATGATGTTATACACTGTAGATGATGATTACTTCAACCTTTTTGCCATTTTTCGCTGGTAAACACCTTTCTGATATTTCTCCACTATCTTTCTGCGCAACATTGGAGGAATTGGTGATTCTCTACCCATCTTCGCTTTTGAGAGACACTGCCACGCCGAGAAGCTCAATGGACCTCATTAGTGTTTTTTTTTTATAAGTGCAATTGACTTTTCCAGCCTCTTATTGTTACCTGTCCCAACTTTTTGGAGATTTGTTGACATCCTGAAATTTACAATCAACATATTTACCCCCTAAAATGATACATTTTTTCAGTTTAAACTTTTGACCTGTTATCTCTGTTCTATTCTGAACAAAATATTGAAATTTGGCACTTCCACATAATTGCATTCATCTTTTATTTATAATTTGTATAGTGTCCCAACTTTTTTGGAATTGGGTTTGTATATTGGCTGTCAATTATGTGTAGCTTTTTACTATTTACGGGCTGGCTCAGTCACTTTTCCCCGTGAATAACGGGTCTCCGCTGTATTCTCTTTTCATGCAGTTCCTTCATCCATTTGGTGTTTTTGGATTTGTTAACATTTGCACAAAATCCAACATACTAGACTAAATTAGCAGTTGTTGTTTTACACACCATTTTTGGACACACGTAGACTAATTTGATTTCCATTATTACGCACAGTTTTACAGCGATCACCATTAGCTGCGAGACATGATGTCACCCTTCATCGATTGTAGTACACTATTCTGACCACTACCCCCGTCTGTTTCATTAAAAATAATCCCCATATTATTGCCACTTGAAGCCATTTGCTCATAAAACAAAGAAACCTCTAAACAACTCTCAGAGGCCCTAACAGTTGTTATGGGAACAGAAGCGCCTCACATGCCCTGTCCGCGACACTGAGACAAGGAGATACATTTTAGCTCGCAGATTTCTTGTGTGGCCCAACTCAACAAGCGCCATTATTCAAATAACGTTTTTTTTTTTTTTTACTAAATACCAGTGAGGTGCTGATGTGTGTTTTTGTACATACACATAAGTCTTCAAGTGCCGACAGAGCAGACAAAAGGACTGAGAATGAGTGAGAGGATCAAGCCTCTCAACTGTTGCTATAGTAACACTTGGACTTGCACATAAATTGAGTACACTGTCACTGTATAGTGCGACAAAGTAGCAACAATAGAACTACTGTATGCTGCAGTCATACACACTACACACATGAGATAATGTTAAAGATTCTTTAACAGTAACAGTAAGATATGTTTCTAAACACGATACACGCTCAAAGATGATTGCTGGAAACAAAACATACATAGAGTGAGAATTGTTCCGTACTAAGTTGTGAAAATTTTGTGTTAAACTAGCCCCTCCCTCTTAATATACTATAAGTGCTTGAGCACCTTCATTTGCATCATTGGTTATCCAGCACAATTGATTTGTGCAGTTAGCTAATTAGCTATGCTTTGAATATTACGCTGCAATGCTGCTTTAGAGCGCCTCATTGTCTGCCGTGAGTGCGCGCACGTCACGGAAATAGGTCAGAGAGTGGGAGCAAAAAAAGACGGCAGCCAGCGTGTAGACTGGGACTTTAGGCTGGCATGTCCACATTGGAGTGCCTTGTTGTAGGCCATGAGTGCACAGGCATCATGGAGAGAAGGTGGGAGAGAGAGGGGGAAAAAAATAAAATTCTGACGTGACAGCCAGCATGCAGACCGAAGCTTTAGAGTGCCTCGTTGTCAAGGCATAGAAAAGTGAAATGACCTGGTGCGATACATTTCAGTCATCGAAGGCTTTAAGCATATTGAGGCTGAATGTGTGGACATGAGATGTAGCATCCATTTTCTAGCTTTATCAATTGTACCTTTTGGTTCGATTATGACCATTTTGGCTAATTGAAACCAATGAAAAAAAAATTAATAACTTATTAACTAGACTGATTCATATAAAGGGCTGCAAAATAATAAAATCAAACAAGTTCTGATGTAATAAAGCAAAATAAGTGAGTGAGTTGCTATGACAACGGGCCATGAGTTCCAGCGAAATCACACCGCTTGTTATAAAGCAGCTTATTAATGAGGTTCCATTGTTCTCTTGGCGGTGAATAGGACCACTTTTGAATGCCACATTATGCAACACTGTCAATGTAAGCTCCTGCATTTGTTCCTTACAAAAGCTGGGGCAGGCTTGCGAATACTTGTACTTAAACTGGAGGTCAATTAGCGTGTGGTGGGATTTCTAATAAAGAGATGCTTAAGACAACAAGAGGCAATGGATGCAGCAAACCATACGAGAGTGGCATCTTCATTTCTAGGTGGACTAAAGCTGCTTCTCCAAAAGTATTAGCACCTTACCCAGAACAAGCAGCTCCACGGAGGCTTCATTCTGTCCCACCACATCGTCTGCTATAACCACTTTGCATGTGTACACGCCACTGTCCCCCCACTGGACCCCTGCGATGCGCAGGTCTGCCTCTGCAACACAAAAATAGCAGAAATTAAATGATTTTTTTTCAAGCTGCCGGTGATAAAAAATAATCAAGCAAACCCTGATGCAGTTTACAGTTCATGTATACAGTACTACAAAGTTGTCCTACTAGTATGCAGAAAAGTCATCTATTAGTGAAAACAATGTTACTGGTAAGACACAGTCGTTCTACTATAGTGTCCTAGCTAATCTTAGAGTGCCCTGAATGATCTTTCTAGTCTTCTAGTCAAGTTTATGCTACTCGTACTACAAGTGATGCTAGAACTTCAGCTGGAGATCAAGAACATGGAATAAATGTTCAACAACTTTAAATAAGTCTGCCTCATGTCTAGTGTTTTTTTGGCCAGAGAACTATCCACATACAGGACAAAACAAGGCTGCTGCCTCTATTGTAGGAGATCAGACATAAAAACAACAGTCAGGAAAGGGGTTGTATTCTTGATTTCCTTTTCCTGTTTGCCAAGGAAGCAGGCGGAGCGGACCAGACGTGCACCGCTTACTGGAGGCAATCTCCCCTTCAACATCAGTCATTCACTGCAAATGTCTAATCTAATGATCGGTCATTTCTTTTCTTTAACACCATTCACAGCATCACTATCACATCTTTATCCGCACTAGCAGAATCTGTGTCTTACTTCAACTGCATATCTTTAGCAAGGCAAAACTGTGCACTACTGGTACAACTGGTAAAGTGCTAGATGTTAAGTAGTAGCATTTCATAATGTAATTTGCACTATTAGTAGCACCAGTCACAATTTTGCATCACTAGTGACATGTAGTGGTCCAAGTAGTGTACAGGATTTAGAAATGTCATACAGTAGTCAAAATTTTTTTTACTAGTGAGACACAGTGTGAATTGTCTTACTAGTGCCATACGGGTAACATGGTGCTTGAGCTGGATAGCAAGGATATCGAACAAACAGATTTATGGAAAGCCATCTCAGAATCTACTAGTGCCCTGGATTGTCCATGTACTAGTGCTCTCTTGTTCTCAATAGTATTATTATTCCACAAGTAGAATAACTAGGGAACACTAGTAGAACGACTATGTCTTATTAGTAACATTGTTTCCACTGCTGAATAGAATTTCTGTACTCTAGTAGGAATTTTTTTGTACACTTCTAGGACTATTTTTTTAATATAATGTTTACAATTCAAGCACACTTTTACATTAATAGTAAGATATAATTGTGCTACTAGTATGCCAAAGTAAAGCTGAATATGAACGATATCAAATCAATGCTAAACAGCCATTTGAGAATCTACTAGTGCACTGCATTGTCCATGTACTAGTTTGCTCTTTGTCCACAATAGTATGACAATTCCATTATGAGAAGTCTCGGGTTCACTAGTAGAATGACTGTCGTACAATTAATATTTTTTCCACTACTGGCTCCCACAACATTACGACAATCCTGTGCACTAGTAGGACAACTTTGGCAAACTAGTAGTAGGACAACTATTTCACACTTGCGAGGCAAAGCTACTAGTGCAGGGGTCTGCAACATGTGGCTCTTTAGTCCCTGTCCTGTGGCTCCATGTGGATGTCTAAAAAAATGTAATTTATTTTTCTTATTTAGATCAAATATTCTTTAAATAATGATTTAGATTTTTTTTAAACCCATAATACTTAAATATTCCAAAAATGGCAGTCCAAAAAGGTAGATGAAAATTTATAGAACAAAATACTGTATAAAAAATTTCCAAAAACAGACCATAAAATGCCAAAAAGGAAACGCAGAAAATTACCATAAAATTGTCAAATATGTCCAAAAATTTAATAAAAAATGCAGAGGAAAAATTAAGAAAAATAGCTGTAAAATGTCCAAAAATGCCTGCGACCCATGCGAAGATTAAGGGGTTAGGAAAACGGCTGGGTGGATGTCCAAAAACAAAGACGAGAGGTAGAAAACTACTGCAATATGTCCATACAATAGCCAAAACTGTCAGAAATTTGACAGAAAGGCCGAAAGTAAAAAAATATATGAAAAAAAGAAGTACTGTATGAAAAATTACAAAAAGAAAAAACCTAAAAACTAAACAAAACGGAAGCTAAAAGGTAGAAGAAAATGAATGTCAAAGTATTGGATGCTGCATATTTATCCGTTATGGTGCAGCTCTAATTAGCTGGTGAGCCCTCAGTACATTAGAGTGACACACCGTTTCCTTCATCACATAATGTTCAAAAGTTTTGCGGCTCCAGACGGATTTTTGGTTATTTATTTGGCCTAAAATGGCTCTTTTGACAGGAAATGTTGCTGATCCCTGTATTGGGAATTTCTTTACATGATAAGGTGCAGTATAAATAAAGTTGACTTTGCACATACCTACTATTTCGGCCAAGTAGTGTTACAAGTGCAGCACAGTAGTTTAACAGCAAGTTTTAATCGAGCCACTGAAAAAAAATGTTCACCATGTGAGTGTAATTTGGGAAAACATGTGAGTGGTGCTTAGTCCTTACTGTTGATGATGGAAACGTCTCTGTTCTTGTAGTACTCTGACAGAGTGACGGAGGACCCAGCAACGGAGGCCACCGTTCGCACCGTGCGGCTGCTGTCCGAGCAGTCCAGGTAGCTGGCTTTCTTCCCGTTCTCGTGACCTCCCCCTCCCATCGGTCCGCCTGCGCTCAGGTTGTCGGAAAAACTGAAGGAATCCCGCGTGCGGTCCCGGCAGTACGACTTGTAGACCCACTGCACGATCGGCGTTTGGGTGGACACGCTGTTGAACTGGCACGGCAGCACCACCGACTGGAACAACACAGCGTATTTCTTGTCGTCTCTTACTAACACGTGAATTCCGCAGCACTGCTGCGGGAGGAAACCTGCGGAGAACAATAGCAAGTGACTTGACTTTTTTTTGTGTACACAACACAGTATCAGTCAAAACACGTTCAATGATCAACTGGAAATTTGGCGTTGGAGTGATTACTGATATCCTACTAGTGTGTGGATTTGTCCATGTACTACTAGTATGTTCTTTTGTCATAAGTAGAATGATTAGGGTGAGTAGAGTTCATCATCTGAATGATTAAGGTACACCAGTAGAGTGATAATAGTAAGCTTTTTTCCACTACTGCATGGAATTTCACCACACCACCACAAAAACCTAACTAGTAAACTAGCGCTAATAACACTACTAGGCCTAACTAGCTGGTATGTGTCGCACACTAGTAGCCTCCGGGAGCCTATGAACCCCAAAATAGTTTTGTCTTACTAGTGACATTTGCTTCAAGGATGCCACCGTTATTCTACTAGAAATGTCATAGAGAGGTGGGGGAAAAAAACGCTAGTAGTAGGCTAAGACAGTCATTCTACTAGTGCACACTAGTTCTGCTAGTGTGTCTTTTTCCTACTGGTGCACTGAATCGACTCTGACATATTTTTCGGTCCATGTACTTGTACACTCTTTGACCTCACTAAGAGGAGGCTCCTAATATGTGAAACATGCCTATAGTTGGTCTTAGCGGTATTACTAGTGCAGCTCAGTAAATTTGTAAGGTTTAATTGCTTACTAGTGAGCCAAAAGTAAAAATCCTCTCCACTACTTTTTGCACACTTGTACGGCAAATTTGGCAATCTAGTAGGACAACTACATGTTACTAGTCGGGCAAAACTTTGCACAAGTTCACATCTGTGCGCTATTAGTGCTACTAGTGAATAGCTATATGCTAACTACAATTTTAAGTAGTAGTACTAGTAGCACACATTTCTCAACTACACTGCAAAAACTAAAATCTTAAGTAAGATGATTGTGCTAATTTTAAGATACTTATTACTTAATTATCTTATTTGATCAAGCAGTCTTGGCATTGAGTGTTAACAGACAGTTTTAAGTACTGTGAGGATTCAAACAAGCATTTCCCACATTTTAAGATGACAACTAACCAACTTCAAAGGCCCTGAACTGGGCTTTCATGAGTTGTCTTATTTTAAGATTTTGCATAATCTAGTAATAAGATAAATGGAAAATTATGCAAGTATTTTGTTCAGTACCAGCTAAGTGGTCTAGTGGTAGAGTGCCTCCCCTCAAACTTAAAGTTTGTGGGTTCAATTCCTGGCTCGTTCATGACAAAGAAAATGGGACCTATTACCTCCCTGCTTGACACTCAGGCTAAGTTGTCCAAGGGTAAAAAAATAAAATAAAAATACTCATGTATTTTAAGAAAATAGTTCTATTTATTACAGCTTGAAAAAAGTCGACATTACTTGTTTTTAGTCTGAAAATACTATTTTCAAGACCGCAGTGGTTGATATGGGCCTAGTATTATTTTCTTATTTTTCAAAATCTTACAGGTACATTTAAGTAAAATGTTCTCGTTCTGTTGGCAGATCATTTTGGTTATTTGAAGTAAGAATTTTCTTATTTTACTATATTTTTTTCTTAAATGTTCTACTGTCTTTTTTGAAGTGTAGTGTCAGTTTCCCCCCAATGTAGTTCTACTATCTTCTTTTAGCGTTCCATTGACAATTGCAGATAACGAGAAGCTGGGTCTACTCTAAAAACGAGAAAGACAAAACAAAAGCACTCTAACCAACATGCAGTTAGAATGTGATAAAAAAAAACTAAAACAAGGCTGAGCTGTAACTTGGTGAACCCTGTTCTTGTTTTGGAGACTGTGAAGCTGCAGGCGCTGGAGTCACATGATGCCCAGGAGCTTGAACTCAGCAGGTCGGGAGCAACGTTCACCCCAAGGAGAAGCATGTGAAAGAAACACGCCTCCCCCACACATCCACACCCACTAACATCTGTGAAAACACGAGGTCCAAGGATCAGGTGTTTTCGGGCGCGCACGTTGTTGCTTCAGCACGGTTAACTTACACCTCCCTCGCCCGACTCCCACTGCCGTGCACTCACATTGTGTTAACTTAATTTACGCTTGAGCATATTTACGTCATCATACCACACTGCATTACTATCATTGGTCCTAACTTCATAGTGTCTATTTCTACATTGTTATGTCTGATAATTCTATTGCTTTTTTTGTTTAGTTTTTTTACTCTTTTACTATTTCGAGATTCCCCATGACCCTTCAAAAACCAACAGGTGCATGTTTCTATGAGAACTTAGGGATGGGTGGGTATCAGGCTTTAGTACTCACGATGGCAATACGATACCAGTATCGTCCGTCCTATTATGTCCGTTTTACGATGAGGAAATAATAGAAAATTGCCATTTTCATACAATTTTAAGGAAAATGCTGTATTGGGATTGTTAGACATTATTAACATTTTTAATTCTTTATTTCATATATTAACCATGTTGAAATGTTTTATAGATGTGAAGTAGGTAAAATAGTGTTGAACTCAGTATAATTTGACCTTAACCTAAGCTGGTACACCTTGTTTGGTCTAAAATTCCTTCTCAGTGTTTGCGCACACACATTTTGTTCTTGAGAACAGAATCTGCTCTGCAAGAACACAAACACACACTCTGTTTGCGCCATCGCTCACGGCCACTCTAAAATCCAGTTCAATTTGTTTGTGAGATTCTGTTTTGGGAAAAGTACCCTGAGAGTATATTTTGTCTAAAAAGAATGAACACAGGTGCAGTCTGTGTACGAAAATAATATTATGTAACATATTGTGTGAGAACCAATCTGTTCTACTCATTCAGAGTGGGAGGAGAAGAGGCGTTTTACTTTCAAAACTCGATACTATTAAATGCCCCCTTTCCCAAGGGAGGGGGCACATGGGCACTTTTTAAATTCCACCTTTTACGTGATGTAAATTGTTGCCGTGACCGGAGAATTCTCTGTTTAATAAATCATCCTTGCAAGGTGTTTTTTCTTACAAGAAATCTGTCTTCAAGTTTTTGGAACACGCAAAAGAGGACAAATAATTAGCCTCTTTCAGGATAAATAGGCATTTAAAATTGTCATTCGGGTTTTGTGGAAATTCTATATATCAAAAGTATTAGTGGTATCAACGACTACTCAACTTGTACTAATACATGTCTAAAAAAAAAAAGAAAAAGAAAAAAAAAGTGTCATCTAACATCCGTAATGGGATCCTGTACAAATGTGGTGGACACAAAGTCCGTTCTTGAGACCGTTTCAAAGTGTGAGGTTGAGGACTCAAGTGCAAGGAAGCAATGAGGCCAAGAAGGATTGCACCGGTACTCAAAAGGAAATTTAATCTCAAAAGAGCCAAAGAGGAAAGTAAACAAGCACATGGAATCAACAAATATGTCCAATCAACCAAGTCCAAAAACCAGAATCAAAGTTCCAAACAAACACATGGGACCCAACATGACATGAGCTCATCAATCTACGACAATGCGTCGTCATCGAGCTGCGACCATTACGTCATCGCTGGAGGAGTATCCTGCATATGGTGTCCAGATGGACGTGTTCAAAAGTGATCGGTTTCAAGCTCCGAAACCGCGCTGTCATGTGGACGAACGGCTTAAACGGTAAGAAACCTGGACAAGACTGAGGTAGCTAAATGATTGACACAAGGTACCAGGTTGACAAGCACAGGTGGGCACAATCAAACTTAACGAGACTTTGACAGAAAGGGACACAAGGAAACATGGCAACTAAAATCTAATCTAACGTCTAACTAATGTCTAACTAAAATCAAATCAACAAAACAAAGATCATGGCAGAAAACAATCTTTTAGCGCCAGAAAAAAAATAGATATATATTTTTACTTTTGTGTATTTTGGGTACTTTTTGAAAAATAAAATAAAATCATGACTTTTTGAATTATTTTTTATAACATACATCAAGATCAAAACAGGTCAAATTTGATGTGAATGGTATGTCAAATGCGCTAATATTTTTAAAGTATTTGTATGACCATGAAGAACACATTACTTTTAAAAAATATTTATAGTTTTTGTATTCTTTTAAATATATACTGGTACCAGAAATGAAGTTTTATGATAGTAACCCTTGAATATTATTATTTTTATTTCCATTCCCTAAGGGAGAAATTGTTTCCCAGACCAAACAAATCAGAGCTTGATGTATGCTATTGGTTCTGAGAAATTCCACTGAATTGGACTCCAAGGCAACAGTTTGTACTTTGTCCAGGGATCCCAGACTGTAAAAGTCAAGTGTACAAAAGAAGTACCTTGGAGGGTACCGTCTCAGTGACAAGACTTGACGGTACCCCTAAACTACATTGTTGTGCTGTGAATGATGAGAATAGAAGATCCCTGACAACAGTTGTGTACAAACCCTCCCACCCCATTTTTTCTTAAACTACCTTATTAGTGTTTTAGAATTTAAATAATGTTTTTGGATCAAACAACTGACAGAAATGCTCTTGGAAGAGCTTTCTCTTTACTTGTAGGAAGTACAACAAAAACAAGAGGACTGATTCTTCTAGGATCAAGGACCTACTAGAGCAACCCACACTTTATTACTCTGTTAGAACAAAATCCCTCCTGGGGAGAACATATAAGCAGAAGAAGGAGGTGGGTGGGGGGTTCCTGTTGCGATATTAGAAGTGGGGCTAGGAATGTTTTGAGGGCGTGGCATAATTTGTTGTAGTCTTGACTTGAATCATTAATTATTTTAGCTAGAAACGTTTGTGTAGGTGCAGGATGATAGGCATGACAAGTAACAAATAGCTTTTTATTTTTACTCCCTACATCTGGACTTTCTGCTTCTTTTCACACTGCACTTGGCAGTGCACAGCTCAACATTGACAAACCTGGACAAACCCTCCTGCACCCAGCCTCAAATTGAAAAATTTCAATTTGGTAGCGTGTCACTTTAACAATAGAAGGGGCAACCAATAGGACAGGGGTTGTTTGGCAAAGGCATTTCAGAGCGCAAACAACCAAACAAAAAGATGAGTGTGTACAGTAAAAGACATGGAGAAAATTGAGAAAGTAATAGCAAATGTGGTGTCCCAGTGTTCCGAGCTATAGGACACAAGATAAATGAAAAACGGTCAACTTCACGTCCAAATCCAGTAGGAATAGCCTCCAAGCTACTTCCTGGTAGGATGCTAAGCAACCACTTCCAAATATGGGCAAGCAAGACATTCTCCTTTTTAAGAGAATTGTGTGATTTATGTTGGCCCCAAGGAGGAGGTGAATGCATTGTGTCTCGTGCCAACATAAACCAATAGCTTCTGCTGTTCAAATATTCTCCAGATAACCTGAAAAAAGACATAGGCTACAGGTACATGAAAAGTGTATTTTTGTTGTTATCAATAACCCCCTTTTTATTTATTTTTTGCCTTTGTACAGTGTACACAAGTACATTTGGAAATTGTGTACCTTCTTTCCTTTATTGAGTAAAAGAGTTGAATACTGTACCTTTATTTCTACTTTACTACAGAGTACTTAATTCTTCCTCCTCACCAAAGTGAGGGAACCATATAAACATGGTTGTAGTCAGTCAACTCGTTGAATCCACAACCTCCCCCACTAACTCGGATTATTCACCCTTGGTTTAGTTTTAAATAAACTTCTTTCAAGGTGCTCCACTTGACTTTCGAATCAGTGAGCTCTGAAAAAATGACACATATACAAATTGCGTGCATAGTGCACAACTGCACACACAGACAACTTGAAAATGATCACCAGAGTCAAGAGGCAACATTTCATTTGAGCAAATGCTGAAATTTCGTCTTTATAACCAATTACTGCATCCATCTATCAGGCAGTGAACCGTATAACGAGAACTTAACCGTGTGGACCTGCTCATTCTTTCCACCTACCTGCCAAACAAGCGATCAAGATCCACCACTTCGGTATGAAAAACATGCTCCAGACGTTGTAAGTGAATTTCAGTCTATCCAAGTGGATGTTGCGCTCTATTCTCTTTCGTTTCATCTTGGATGTCACTTGTTGTTCTACTCACACAATCTTGGGACGTCGGTGCCACTGAGTAGTAAGTGGCAGATAACGGGACACAAGGTGTCAACCAACTATTAAAACGCGCTTTTCCCGAAAAGACTTTCACAATAAGAGCACACTGGCGAGGTTCCTGTTACTTGTTTCTTTTCAGGATAAAAGTGAAAAAGAACTACAGTTCAACATACGAAAAGCCATATGAGCATTTTTTACCCCCTATATCCTTGAAATCCCTCTTAACCCCTGGGCGTTATTTTATTTTGAAATGGCTTGGTCTGAACCAACAAAAAGCCCAAAAATTGTCAAATAACGCCCAGGGGTGCTAGTAAAAAAAAAAAGTTGTTGTCACTTGTAAAAAGCACTATTCAGCACTAAATTCCTCTTCTTTATGACATGTCCGCACACTAAACTATGTCACTAGTGAGGCGAAACAATTTTGGTCCTACTAATCAGGTCCAGGAAGCTCTCTACTGTGTGACGTCAAGTAGCCTGGTATCGTTAGTGCTAGTTTACTATAAGTTTAAATGTAAACTAGTAGGCCAAAAGTTGTAGTATAGTTTAAAAATATATTTGTTTTAAGGCTACTAGTAAGACTAATAGTTATTGTCTGGCTAGTTGAGATTCCCTTAATTTCGGTATCCAACCTCCAGGTGACCGCTTGAATTAGACTATAGTGCTTTCATTAGACGTGAGGTACTGCCCTCTTGTGTTCCAGATCCAATGACGAATTTCAAAAGTGTGTCAGCCTCATTTTATTTCATATTTCAAATGGAATACAGGTTACATTATTTTACAAAACATTGAAACACACACACAAAATATAATTTTTGTTAGCCTGCCTGAGAGACTAGCACCTAAAAAAGGTGACAAAGACACATGCTATGCATTGAATCCTAACAAACAGTGTCTAATCAGAAATGCACTGCACCCATTTTACATTGCAGTGAAAGCTTTGGCACACTACGTGGAATGTGACCAAACCTGACTGAACAAAATTACACTCGCGCATGTAAAACGCAACACGCATGCCTCAGCCAAGACAACTTAAAACCATATATTTTATACTTGAAAGAAGAAAAAGAAAAAAACTCTTGACAGATACACTCACACATTCACTTTTAAAAGATCATTATGGAATGGGACTTGATAAGGATACATATAATCTGTTTTTGTGTGTGTGAAAAATTCAAACTATAGAGATAGAACTGAAGCACTTCCTATACAACGGAGAAAAACAACTAGGGCATTGTTACTAAAAAAAACTGTTACTAAAAACTGGTAAAATAACCTATAAAGACAAAACATGCAACATATTATAAAAAAAACTCTTTTGTTCATGCGTTTCAGCACACTGACTGCTTTGACTCAATTTTACCATCAAATACATGCAGATTTTCTCAATCCATGGCATGGCTCATTTCCAAATTTGGCCATCTTAATTTCCAGAAACTTTTTGTCATTTTCGATTGGGATGGAAGTTGGATACGAGTCATTTTTGGCCGTCAATATTTTACAAAGCCCAGGAAAGTGGCAAGCTCATATCGACGATGAAAATGTCAGCCCCACCTCTGAAGATCAGCCATAATCAGTATATGAAAGTCCTTGGGGAATAATCATCAAGATGAAGGATGGTGATCAATGAATCTGTGGGGCTTATTCATCTCTCCTGCGCGGTTTATCGGATGGGACGGGAGGCCTGTCGCGATCATCGTAAGGGACATCATAACGATCATCATCACGGTAGCGCCGATCTCGGTTTCTCTCATTGTCATCGTCATAGCGCTCATTGTACTTATCACGGGGATCGCCACGGCGGTCGTCGTCGTAACGCTCACGGCGGTCTGCATACTTGTCACGGACGTCAGAATAGTCGCTGCGCCGATCGGTGTAATCGCTGCGACGGTCGTCGTAGTCACTGCGGCGGTCGGTGTAATCGCTGCGGCGGTCGTCGTAGTCGCTGCGGCGGTCGTCGTAGTCGCTGCGGCGGTCGTCGTAGTCGCTGCCTGGGTTGGGGTCACGCTCGCTGCGTCCCTCGTGCGGCTCCCGAAGCGGGGCCCTCACACTGGACTCGTCATCGTCCTCGATGCGTCGATCAGCTGACCTTTCAGCTCCGTTCTTGTCGGGCACTTTTTCGGGGGGCCCTTCCTCACGAACTCTGAAAAGTGAACACAACACTGTCATGTGACGGAAATGATTCGTTTTGACTTATACATTTTGTAGAGTTTCACTTTGCTGCATAGTCTCTGGTACATGTTTACGACGGCGTATTAAGGCCACGTATAAATATATATTTTAGAGGGTGGGGGCAATATTCTGAGAAAAAAAAACTCGCAAATTTGCCACTTTATAAAGTAGGAAATTTGTGACTATAGTGGCAGATTTGTGAGAAAAAAAACTCAAAAACTTACGAGAACTACACGTAATGTCCTACTCGACTGTTTGTGCCATACTTTTCGGTCGGGTTTCCAAATAAGGACATAATAATTAGTTTTAGCATAGATTAACCATATGATGTTAATCATTCGCTCTTTGAAGCGTTGTGTACGGCCACTGGCCAGCAACAAAGACGCCTCGCTTTGCGACAGTCCACACCCAGACGATCAAGCATTTAAGTTAATTTGTTAAAATGTATATTTATTTGTACATTCATGTTTCCAGAATTATTATTTACACATTCATACATTTTGGTATTTTTTTGTACAAGTATTTAAGTTGATGTGTCGAATCTGCTGCTCTCCGTCATTCACGAGCATTTACCTAAAGTATGCTAGCATCTGATTGGTTAGTGTTAGTCAGCTGATAGGGGATCAGGAAGTGTTGTTGCTCTGGCTGCGGTGAATGACGAGTAAAGTTTTTATTTAAGAATGAATCCGTCTCCATCCTGCCTTTTCATTTTATAAACAGTGTCCCATTCACCACCAACGAATCCTCACATGATTAGACTATGGCTATGCTACGTGTATTTCTTGTAAGTTTTTTTCTCGCAAATCTGCCACTTTATAAAGTGGCAAATTTGCGAGAAAAAAAAACTTGTAGTTAGTAAGTGGCAAATTTGCGATTTTTTTTCTCTGAATATTGCCCCAGCCCTCTAAAAAATATCTATTTATACGTAGCCCTAATACGCCGTCGTACATGTTCAATGTAAATGTTTTTTTTTTTTTGTCAAATCAGATTTCAGCTTCTCTGTGTTGCCATGCCAATCTATACTGCCTAGAGCCTCCAGAATAAGTCATGCTGACCCATGTAACGTTAACTATTAGCAGTGGGACTGTGCCATTAACTAATCAGATTTCAAATTAACTGAACTGGCCCTCAATGACTTCAGCAGGTGTCCGTCTTCTGATTGGTTGGTCAGAGCCCTAAAAGTTCCACGAAACAAAACACATCTGTAGCAACCTACACACTTTTCTATGAGCATTGTATGAGTACAATTAACAATAGAGCAATACAGTAAATTTAATTACATAACAATTGTTTTTTTCATAGATTGTCTGAAGTGCTCCAAATGATGCCCCCACCCCCCCAAAAAAATATACAGCCAAGAAAAAAAAACTCTTTAGAGTTTAAATAGCTTACCAAATTTATTTAAAAAGACATGAAATCAACCTCTAGTTGCCAATTAAATTGATCTCAAGTGTGTCCGGAAAGAAAACGTTACCCCATTGCATATTCCTTATCTTCCTTCTTCTTGCGGCAGCAGCAGCAGTAGATGACGACGACGAGGATGATCAACGCTGCAACGACTCCTGCAATGATTCCTGCTGTGGAGCCGATGTTCATGGACGCTAGACAGACAGAGTGCATGGAAGACCAAAGAACGAGGGAGGGATAAGACAATGCATTTTTGCAAAATAAAAAAGTATTTGTTTGGAGAAAAGCTTTAGCGATAGCAAAGGCGTTTCCTACGTGGCATGACTGTGAGGGTGACGTTGCAGCTGGCACTGCGGATCTTGTTGCTTGAGGTGCAGGTGTAGTATCCTGATGTCTCTTTGGTGATGTTGAATAGAGGCAAGATTCCAACTTCTGACAGACACAATCAGAATGAAACGCTTGGAGGCTTGCACTTCCTGACATTCCCTACTATATTATTTTCATGAAGACCATGACCACGCACAAAAAAAGGATGACATGAATCACACATAATACAAGCGCTCTGTCCCTTGTGCCTTTGAAGTATAATACTTATATTAAAATGAATGAAAAAGGGTTATAATGTGCTACAGATGCCCCAAGATGGCTATAAAGCATTATTTTTTGCTTAAATGAAAGTCCTCAACTCACTTCAACATAGTTCCATGACACAAGATGCCACAAGATGACAAATCCCCATAAAACACTATTTTTTATTATTATTATAAAACACCCATCACATGTATTTTTCCCCAAAAAATAAAATAAAATAAAAACCTCCCTAACTCTTCAGAATCATTTCTTGGCCCCAAAATGGCTGCAAACACTACATTTGTCTAAACCAAGCTCTTCGACAACCTTACAATTTAATATTTTTATTATTTAGACAATTTCAGTCCTATGTTGGCAGTCAGAAATTTGAGTAATACTTTGCTTTGAAACAGCAGCATGTGAATACTGTGGATGTTGTTCACTTCTTTCCATTTCAAGTGGTAAACATCTTAGTTGTCTTGTTTCTCATCCTAATTTTGGCAAGGATTATTGGTTGGATAGAGCAGATGTATGGTGTACTTACTGCTGGTACTCCTTGGGTCTTTCATACGAGGAACTTTGCGCACGTCAAGACTAGTCCACTCGTATTTGGGTGGAGGTGAGCCCTCCTCTGAGTGACAGGTCAGGTTGATGTTCTGTCCATATGTCGCTTTCCCTTGGATTTTACAGATGGGTGTAGACGGAGCCACTAAAAGCAACACAGTTACAGAAATGGCACACTGTTACATACTGTAGTAATAATTTTGTATACCCAAAATATACACACAAAAAAGGTGCCGACAATATGTGATGCACACTTATTTTCCAACCAATGAAAAATGCTACCTAGTACCACCAAGCGAGTGCTGTCGAAAAGCGTGCCCTCCGTGTCTCCTGGGATCTGCACACGGCACTCAAATTCTTTGTTGTCCGCAAGTGTGATTGAGAGAAGTTTCAGGTCGGCCTTTCCCGTGGCCAGGTTCACGTCCATTGTCACGCGTCCTTTGTGGGCTTCTTTGATGTCCAGCACTGAACCAACCGAGTAATAAGTGGCCATCACTCTCTGTTCAAATCAACAACATCACAATGGTTATCATATGTCGGCCTTTGGTGTCCCACCTGACATACTTTTTTTTCTTTCTTTTTTTTTTACCAGGGTGGCAGTTTTTGTAAGATTTTTTTTCCCCCCATTTGCAACTTTAGTACTTTAAATAAATACAAAAATTTACAGTTTACGTTAAATTGTATCATTGTTGGTCAATTGGAATGCATGAAAAGTACATTCTTAAATTCCTTGCCATTACTGGATTAAATCTTTCAATTGGATTTCATTCTACATTAAGGCTTCAACAATTGAGTAACTCAAGCAATTCAATTAATCAATCAATTAATCTCTGGTTTGAAACATCTCCCATTATCCAATTAATCAAATAAATTATCAACTCTCTACCAGATTACCAGTGATCCATTTTTGGTTAAGGCCCCAGTTTCATCTACTTAAATTCCAAAAGAGGTGTTAAATGACTTTCTGCATTCCAATGGAGCAAATTAATGACAATTTAGATTGTACAAAGTGGTGATTCCCTCTGCTGACCACAGAAATGAATTAGATTTCAATTTAAGGAGTGGAAGCACCCTTTACTGTAGAACTGTACAATTAGCAATAAGGGGGGGGGGGGGGTGTGTTCTGCACTGACTATAAACAAAAATATGTATTTTGGAGGTTGTTTTCTGCACATTGTAATGGAAATTAGCCTATGGCTATAATCCGATGTGGTGCGTTTACATGCATGTATCCAATGAGATATTTATCAACATACACCGTCCAGACTATATAAATAAAATTTAAACTGGAATTTGAAATGTCAAAAAAAACAAAATACAGTAATGGCATGGACTGATGTTAGTAACACTAATAAAGTAACAATCAAAAAACAATATTAAAAAAATATAGGCACTTATTTTAGGCCATAAACAAATGGAAATATTAGTAGACTACTTTTGAACAAGGCCTTATAAATAAATATTGATGAAAACAAATTGTCGTTTGTACTTATAGCTATGAATGACAGCAAGAGATCGATGGCTAAAGAACAAACCTCATCCGCATCAGCTTCTAATCCTTCCACAGACCACGTGATGATAATTAGTGGCGGATTGGTGACTTCAGATTGAAACGTGCATGGCAATGTTACGTTGTCACCTCTGGCATACTCGTACTGTTTCTCTGCGATGCTCACTTTTAAGGCACCAACACCCACCGACACTGTAATGATGTCAAAAAGATTATTGATTTAAAAGAAGAACCATTGCTCATAGGAGAATTCAGTAGCTTCCTCATCTCGCTAAATAAACTGAACAAAAATACTAAATGATTTTACTCTTTACACTTTAAAACAGATATTATTAGTTTTAGTCTTATTTAGTTAAAACAGGCTTGCAACTTTTTTTCCCCAAGATCCACGTATGACGACACCATGTAAAGACATGTAAATGGAGAGAGGTCGAGTCAACCGTGCTTGAGAGCTTGTAGACATGTAAAGTGGAAAAGGGACACCACTGACCAAGGAGCTTTTATTAATGTGATGCAGAACATAACAAGATATTCCCTATCAGTGGCCCTTTTTAAGGGAATCGTTTACATGTCAGTTGCAAGAATGATTCGTGGCAGCCTAAAAACTGCTTTCAAAAATGATGTTAAATCTGAAAAAGCACACACCTTTCAGTTGATATTTGAGTAGCCTATTTTGTGTACTGCGAATTTGTTTGGCTCACACAGCTAACTTCTGTTCTTATTATACTGTCATATTTTAGATGTCTGTATCTTAAAAAAAAAAAAAAAAAAGGAGGGAAGATATTTTGTGTGGACAGTTTATTTATTTATTGTGCCAAGTTATCAAAACTAATATAATTGATGGTAAAAATCAATTTGTACTTTTTCATTTCAGACTAGTTTTATAATTTCCCAAACACTAATTTCACCATTTTGGCTTTTTTGTTTATTTACTTGTTTTTACGCTGCCTGTTAGTGTGAGCTTCTGCTCATTACATATAGCATCTTAACAGCACAACTACAAAATGGTGGATTCCTTAGGCTTAGATGGTTCTCCAAGGATATTCGAACAGACTGTCGACTTTGTCAAGCTAAAGCGAGACAGCCATGTTGGGCGTTTCCCCATTTTATTACCATAGAAGGTTTTTATACATCAACTTGAGATATAAAAACATACAGGTTGAATCCGCCACATTTTAAAAACAAATGTGTCTATAATTTGACTGGTCTCCTGTAAATATAGGCCTAAACAAACACTTCACATGCCAGACAACCTGAGAAAGCTTCGGAGAGTAGCACAAACAAAAACAGGTGTGGCCCCTTAAAAAAAATATTGTGCACAATGACTCACTCAGATATAGAAGAGTGATGGTGAAAATCTTTGTCTCCATGGCCAGAACCCACGTTGGACTGCGGCCTTCGTCGTACCCGTTAAAAACGGCAACGCAAGTATCACACCTCAAGCGCTGTCCTCCTCGTCGATCAGTGTGCCGCTCCAGGTGAGCCGCCTGAGCCTGGAATTGGCTGTTGACTGACAGCTCCCCTGAGCCAATCACGGCCGCTCTCGTTGAACAGGTAGCATTTCTTGCACCGCCCACCAGACGTGTCTTGGCCTGCGCGCTGCCCACCTTGGCTTGGAAGGAGTTTAACCAGGAGACTCTCATCATATTTCAAATGTCCGTGATGCGTTTAAGCTACACCGTTGAGAAAAAGCGCATATTTGACTTGATTTATAGTAGTTAATTCATGTTGCGAGAATGAGGGGCATGCTAAAACAGGCATTTGGGTTGAGCAACAAACAAACGGTTTAAACCACAAGAGTTGGAACCTGTTAAACTGGTTACATGAGAACATGACCTCGCTGAGTTTTTAGTGTAAGCAGAAGTGGCAAAAGTACTCAAGTCCAAGCCTGTATTTAAGTAGAAGTATAAATACTTAAGTAAGTAAGGAAGGAAGGAAGGAAGGAAGTAAATTAGATAAATAAATAAATAAAAATAGAAAAGTAGAAATTTTGATTTGGCCCCTTTAGTGAAATAAATGTGTGTGTGTTTTTTTTTTAAAATGCAGTCCGAAACGAACAGTACAGAAGTTAAATTGAATTTCTACTGTCAATTACATACAATACCGTTTTGATAACTTGACATACATAAAATAATAATAATAATATCTGTGTGTGAGCGGTTTCGGTATTTGGTTTATGAGTTTTGTGGGAGTGAGTGAGGTTTATGTGAGCGAGGTTTCATGTGAGAGAGGAGGGAGAGAGAGAGAGAGAGCGAGCGCGCCCGCGACAGGAGAACCACGGCAGGTATGCATGGAATACTGAACACAATTTATTCAACAAAAACACTAACGGGGTAAAACTCTAAATGAACTAAACCAACAACGTTCTGAAAATACCCAAAATCAAAGTAACAACAAAACACAAGAGTGGTGACAGTGACAATGATCCGACAAAGACTGAACGAAACCAGGAAACTAAATACAAGCCAACTGATGAGACAACGAGAGACACCTGGACAAGACACAAGTGGCTGGGGGAGATGACTGGATGACACAAGGGAACAGGATGACGAGTACAGGTGCAAACAAAATGAGCAAGACAGGACACAAAAACATGATATACGCAAACATTTAAGGATATCAAATAAATGCTCAGATGACATTCCATACTATTTATGCTAGTTCCATACACTACAGCTTTGTCATTATATATATATATATATATATATATATACACACACACACACACAACTTTTTTACACTCATTCTGACACAGTAAATATTAAAGTATAGTTTGTAGTGGCAAAGGTATGGCAATGTTTTGGAAAGTTAAGTTCCTGCTGCTTTACTTTGCTTTGTTTTGCATTTTGTTTTTCATTACATTGTAATTTGTTATTCAAAGTTAATTTAAGAATGGCCTTGAAATAGATTTTAGCGCACACAGGAGGCAATGTGTTTTTCTACCACACTTTGAGGCTACTCACTAAATTCACATAGGGTGAACATTGCGGTTAATTAACAATGAGCAAAACAGGATTGTAATTGCCTATACATGCCACAAGATGCCGGCAAAACGTTTTTTTTTCTATTTGACAAGACGATAGCCAGACTGAATTAAAGCTCCTCCCCTCACTTCCAAATTGTTTTTTGGCTATAAGATGGTGCCAAAACAATATTTTTCCATATTTTGTCTGAATACATACATCTCTATGTATTACTATTGTTTATCCGTTAGGTGGACACATCCTCTGAATCACTTTGTAGCGTTGTTGCTCGAATCCTAGCCTTCACAAACTCCTTTTGCACTTTACCTACTCAGCAAGACCTTCCAGAAGAGGTTCAAGGAGCGCCTCTCTTGCGGCTGTGGTGAAATCATCAAAGCGTCAACACAAGGTCCGAATCATGACATGCGTATGACCACTCCATGGCCGGTGTGAGCATGATGAATCCTCGGCCGGGTTATCAGGAAGATTTTGTGTGAATGTACAAGGATGTGTGCCATGCCATCTAAATCTTTATCTCCTTTATTGTACAGTAAGTTGTGCCTGCAACTTTACTTTACTGTTCTTTCAAATTTACATTTGATAGTTTCTGTTTTTGTAAATGCGTTGTTGCTTGCACTCATGCGACCCGAGGAAGCACTGAAATGTCAAAAGAGGGTCATCAGAGGGCTTTTAGGTAGGTTTTAGGACGGCGAAGAGATAATGACAGAAAATGACTTTTGTGAGAAAAATGCACATATGGCACATGCCTCTAGGGGCAAGTACAGTATTGTCCTTTAACCAACATATTAGATGCGGTAACTGTTAATATGAACATTTAGATGAATCTAAAGTGTGGTATATTTTTTTCAATGAGAGGAAATGCCGATTTTTTTTCATTTAAAAAAAGTAAGATAAGATGTGAGCAATAATCCACAACTTCATGAGTCTAAATTATAAAAAATAATCTTTTTATAATCTATATATTCAGTGCACAAAAAAACAACAAATAACAAAATTCACACATTGATTCAAACTTAAAATTAGCATGTAAAAAAAAAAAATTAACATGGTCCTGTGACTAACTATCATCTCCGTTAGTTCACCTGATTTACATAAATAGTGTTGTAAATAAATTATATGCATCTATTTCTCTGCTTCCCAAAAGATTGGTCAGCAGGTTGTCCTAATTGCTGCTACTTGGGCCACTTGCATCTGCCGTTAGGAGAGAGAGAAAACAAGCATGCATTTAGACACAATCAAGTCCACCGCGAACCTCTCCGTATGTCAAGGTCCTGCCTGTTCTATACCTGCAGGAGGAGGGGTCAAAATGTTGACCTCTGTGAGAACAAATGGAGCTGTTGAGATGACAGCGTTGGGCCGGTCTAAACTGGGGAGTTGGCTCAGCTTGTGGAATGCAGTCACAACGATCCACATCGATCTCACAGTCAGGCATCCATGAAGTCATTGGCAACTCTAAACAGGAGGTCACAATCAAAGATTAATTTCTGGATGTTCTTGCATAAATAAGTCTCACATAAGTGACTTATTTATTACTGACTCATGACTGACGAGCTACATTTGAAAAACGTACAAAGTATTTTAAAATTAAATATTTATTTTCCAAGGTCACCGCTAAAAGAGCCACACGAGATGAATGCCGCTCTGGAACTAGCAGGGGGAATGCTAAGTGCTAAGTTAACTTTGCTTGCACTGGCTGGGTCACTAGTGAGGCTAAACATGGTGGTTCCACAGTGCAAAGCCACCTCCATGTCGGACAGTGAACAAGCTATGCTTATGACATGTATCGCTATCACTAAAGGAGGATGAGGAGTTGTGTGACACATTGAACAAGAAGAAACAACAGAAGAAGACGGAGAAGCTGTGCTACTATGCTAGCTGCTAAGCTAATATGAAAGTAGAGTAGAAAAACGCCATAATCAATGTTGGTAATATTAAAAGTGGAGTAATAAGCTATGAAACTATGAACAACAAATTAGTAAATAAACAAGTTTCTAAAAAGAAAATAATAGCTAAAATACATGTAGCTGTTATTTATCGTATACAGTACAGTATAGTTTTTCCCTGTAGGCTATTGGCAGTGTTTGTTTTAGTTATTGAGATTTGTGGAAGAATGAGTCAACCTTGCACACCCACCTGGTCTACTACTAGAGGGGTATGGTATGCATCTGTCACTCGCACAATCCCAAATCCAACCACTGACGCAAAGTCTCCTGGAATTCTCAGCCTCCGAAATCAGTCCGATCAGAGAACAACTGCAAAAAAAGATTCATACTGTACAGCAAGCACAGCTTACATCCATTTGAGAGAGCGAGTGACAGTTCTCAGACTCACCCGCTGCTCCTCTGAGGCTGAGCATTACGTCGTATAATGGCCGGCTCCATGCATCTGCATTCTGTATGATTGGCTACTTTTATTAACACAGGCTCTGGTACAAACTTGAATGGAATCACGCTTAGGACCTGAAGTGCATGCAGACACAAAACGTGTGTGAGAGATTCCGTCCGCTCAAGTCTCGAATGCCATTGAGGAGTGCGCTGGAGCACTTACAGTTTTATTGACAAGCACTGTACTTGTGTTTCTGCATGTGACACCTTCTTGATTGCAGCAGCCACCACACCTGTCAGGAAAAGAAAAGACATCACTGAAATAACATCTGTCCGGGTGTGCGCTGAATTGTCTTAGCAATGTGGACAAAGCGCATACTAGTAATGGACCTTGGATATCAAGAGCAAAAATGATTCGTGATCCAAATAAAGTGAAGGGCACGGAGATTTTGTGTGAAACAAACCTGTGGACGGACACACAAGGCGGCTTGAAAAACATGGACGGGTCGGTGCCCAACTCCTTGGCCACATCCACGCACGTCTCTCTGGGCATGCATTGTGTCCGCTGCCACTCCTCATCTATGGCTGCATGGGAGACAACATCCTTCATCCTTTATCCTCTCACACACAATCAAACAAACAGCACGAGACATGAGCTGCCGTCCTACCTTTGAGTATCTCCAGACTGTAAGACTCTGCGGCGTAACGGGTGGAGCGGTGGGAGCCAGCCGAAGGTGGCGAGAAAAGAGAGTCCGACTGCTGCAGTCTCATGCGGCACTTCCACAACTTCCAGTCGGGGAAGTCTGCAAGTCTGAGCAGCTCGTCAAGGCTGGAGGCTGAGCGCACCTTCCTCTCCCACTGCTTCATTACCTGCACGGACCACTCGTTGTCAGCTTTTCATCTACACCAGCATACGTGGCCACAGACAAGCTGAAAACGTAGTTCAATTGAACAAGGCCTGAATGTTATGTAAAAGTGTATGAGTTGTATAAAAATTCTGTTAGTTGAAAAAAATTGTGTATGAACTCGATTTCCAATGAAGTAGGGACGTGCAAAACAAGGATGATGATGACATTGGGGGGGCTTTTTTCGAGAAAATGAAAACAATGTTTTTCAAATTGTATTCAATTGACTACACAATAAAGACAAAATATTTAATGTTCAAACTGATGAATTTGTGTGTGTGTGTTTTTCTCTCTCCAAATGTTCCTTTTATTTTGAATTGAACAAAAGACTGGAAAAGTTGAGGCCAAGGGGATTTATCTTATGAGCACAACAGGAGGTTGAAAAGAATTTTCAAATCTTACATATTTTGCACAATATACTTTACACAACATCCCAACTTCCCTTGAATTTCGATTTGTCATTATGTAGAGATGGGACGTTTGACACTGAGACTCCGGAGCATGTGTCAGCCGAGTGAGATAGACTGCTCGAAACAATGTATCAAAAGCCCCGATGAAACCTCCGTGATCACGTGCTGATGACGTATGCGGCTTTATGCGCGCTAATGAGATACCGGAAATTACGTAACTGATTCAAACCTTTTGGCGCGGTGTCAGCTGTGTGTTTATAAAAATCGAATTAGTAACAGGACATCACAGCCAAGTGTCTCCTCACCAGTGTGTCTTCAACTTCGCAGCTCATTCTGTTTCTCATTCTCAAGTGCGCGTTTACATAACACAAGAATACAAAATTGTGATGTGCAGCCAGCAAATCTTAAGTCAAAGTCTGGGTATGCTCCTTCAGCATGCACAGGAGAGCCACAAACGTACTGTATGAGGGGACATCAGGGAAACAATTCAAGATTACCTTTCACATGCAGTAGTGATGTGTTTTTTTTCCACACAACACATTAACTCATTCACTGCCATTGACGGTTTTAGACATCAAAAATTCATTTGAACTATTTCTGCTAGTTTAACCTTTTTTCCGCTTTTAACAAGAACATGAAAACCTAGAAAAAAGGTTTTATTGTACATTTAGAACAGATATAAAATTCGTGATTAATCGTGAGTCAACTATTGAAGTCATGTGATTAATTACAATTAAAAAAATAATCGCCTGACGACCTAATTTATAATAATCTTTTCTTTTTTTAAATAATCTTTTTTTCAAATTATAATAATCTTTTCTTTTCTTTTTTTTTCAAAAAAAAATTAGGGCGTCAGGTGATTATTTTTTTTATTTGTAATTAATCGCATCACCTCAATAGTTAACTCATGATTAATCAAAATTTTTTTTATCTGGTATAAATGTACAGTATTTTTTTTCATACTCTTGTTAACGAAAGTGGATTTTTTTTTAAGCTAATACAATTAGTTAAAATGAATCTTTGACGTCTATAGCCGTCAATGGCAGTGAATGAGAATAAAGCACTCTCATACACACTACTGAAATGCTCTTATACACCAAACCGAAACACTCTGAAGCACACTACTGATTTTCCCCCTCTGCTCACATGAACTAGTAAAACACTCTTATACAAGTATTGTGTGAGATTATTTCTATTTGTATGAGTGTGAAAAACGCAGTAATCTTTTGGTAGTATATGGGAGCATTTCAGTAGTGTAAAGGAGCTAAAACAAACAGCAGAGCATGTGAGAACATGTCAGTAGCGAGTCTAAGAGCATTTCAATAGTGTGCAATGGAGAATTGCAGTAGTGCAATGAGAGCATTTTATTAGTTAGTGTGAAACAAGGTTGTAATGGTTTTGGATTTTTCACTATAATTCGTTTTTATTTCGTTTTGTCTTTATTTTTTGTAATCCAGTTAGTTTTATTTCATTTTTAGAGAGGGCTTGATAATTTTTAAGAGTTTTTAGGGATGCTTCATAATTTTTAAGAGTTTTTAGGGATGCTTCATTTTAATTTAGTTTCATTTAAAAAAAATTATAAATAAACATCTAGATTATTTGTCTAGTGCACGATAGAAAAAAAAAAGTCATTACGTAATAAAGTAAACTACAATTCTGACTGTTTGAAGTTCAGTGTTACCAAAATAAATGTATTTAAAATTAACACTGGATTATGGACTACTCATAGTTACTATATTTACTTTGATAAATTACTAAATAATCTTCTGTGAAAACACGGAAAGAAAAAAAACATGGAATCATGCTAACTAGCATCATTTGTAGCCTAATATTGTGAACTTTGAACCACTGCGAAAATGGCAGAGGTACATTCAATATCTGTTTTTATTTTCACTTTTACTTATTCATTTATTATTGTAGCTTTTTTGATCCTCCATATATTCAAGGCCCAATGTTACATAGATAGAGAAGAGGTTCAGCAGCAAGCCTCAATGTCCTCCCATGTGTTCAATTTGTTGCAGAAGCGTGAGCGTGGCCGTGTCTGCTCTGCCACTTCAATACAAACAAAGATTACATGCACTTTTGCCCAGATGATTCGCGTCAGCTAATGAGAAACAGCTTGTGAGAGGAAGATGACGATATTGAAGGGGGAAGTGAAACAGCATGCGGCTGGCAGAGAAAAATAAGGAGATCAAGGTAGAAAAAAAAGAAGATAATCAAAGTACGACTGTCATTGACGTTCCTTTTTTTGGTTATTCAACATCTCCAAATACCTTAAATAGTGGCCTACGACATTTAATTACTACATTACTACTTTCATTCATTTGGGTTTTCTTTTATTATTGGCTTTTTATTATTGGCATCAATAGTGGGAAACAACATGCAATTATTTTGTTTCCATACTTAAGCATAGATTTAATTTTTATTATTATTATTATTATTATTATTTTTACAGCTAAGCTAACTCTTCTTTACTTTAGTACAGAGGAGAATTACATTTGCCACCACTGATTATAGACAAGCGTGCAGTGCAGTTAGGATGCACCTGTTTGAAGACCATATGTATCTATCTATGTATCTATCTATGTATCTATCTATGTATCTATCTATCTATCTATCTATCTATCTATCTATCTATCTATCTATCTATCTATCTATCTATCTATCTATCTATCTATCTATCCATCTATCTATCTATCATCCCTCCATCCATCTATCTATCTATCTATCTACCTCCCTCACATATTCATCCATCTGTCCATCCATCCATTTTCTACACATCCATCCATCCATCTAATCTATCACATTCCAACTGCAACTACAAGCTCCTGTGACTTTTGCGCACAAAAACAAAACGTTCCATTCCACTCACCCGACTTCCAGCCTCTCTTTGCAGTCCAACGCTCCCATTGATCCAGCTGAGCTCCACCAACAGCGTCACCAAGCAGCAGGTTCGACAAAGAGTCGGCTTCATCTTCACCAGCATCCCGCCAGATCTTCTGCTCTGGCCTCTTAGAAGCACTCGCTATGAACTTGTCTTCCTTTTCACAGCTGGCTGCCTCTCTGACTGCCAGACCAGCTGACCTCCTCCGTGTATGTGCTGCATAAACTCTCAACCTTGCTCTGCGTGTGAGAGCGTGTGTGTGTGCGTGTGAGCCAGACAGACGCAACCTGTCACAAAAGCAGCCCCCAGACACCCGCCAGCCAAATGGAGGGGCTTTAAAACTTGAACGTCTTATTTGTGCAGCTTTGATGCAGTGTTCACTTGAGTAAGTAGGCAACGAGCTAGAAGCTGAAAATGGCCTCATAAAATTCAAAGAGTCCCTTGAAGGCTTCTTATCGCCCACCTTCGCCTTTGTCCAAATGGAGCCAGCAAAAAAGGCCCTGAGAGAGTTTAAGTCTGTTCCCTCTCTTTTTAGTTATAAATTCAAGTTAGTCAACGGCTGCCTTACACCTACTGTACGTCTTTATCCACAAAGTGCATGCTTTCCTCCCACCTTATTTGCTTCTTGCTCTCATCCTCTCCTACTAGTGCAGTTAAATCCCACCATCATGCATTTCTTCCGCAGACACACGAGCACTAACATGTGTTTTAAATGTGATCCAGACCTCTGTTACATGTGAAGGGGGAGACAAGTAAGCAGCACCGCCCTGCATCATGTCCAACAGATGACACCCCTCCCTACTTGGAAGACATTAAAATTAAGGAGGGAATGCATTCACAGGAGACACTTCATTAAACTGGAAGTCAACCTTAAACATTTCTTGACAATAATATGTTATATGTGACCTCACTAGTCTAAACATGACATTCTGATTAAGATTACATTTGTGGAATAAGAGTTATGAAGCAAAATCCAGCCATTATATCCATCTCAGGGGGCGGCCATTTTTCCACTTCCTGTCGACTGAAGATGACATCACAGTGGCTCAGGCAGGCAACGGCTAATCACAGCTCAACTGTTTTCTGAAGCTGATCTGTGATTGGTTATTACCTGAGAGCTGAGCAACATTGATGTCAACTTCAGTCGATAGCAAGTGGCAAAATGGCTGCCCCCTGAGATGGATAAAAACGGCTGGATTTTGCTGCTTAACTCATATTCCACTAACTCAATATTAACCAGAGTACCATAGTGGGGCTGCATAGAACATATTATTGTCAACAACAAAAATTTTGTTGACTTTGTACACTGTAATGAGATTTCAGATGAAAAGGATAACACACAGTCATCCCATTATCAGCTCTGAGTGTCTTGAATTCATTACAATTAATATTACCATTAAGAAATGTAGAAAAATAAAATAAAATAAGGACTAATACAAAACATAATAAAGATTCATGACATTTTTGCATTGATAATCAATAATTTGTACAACTGAGAACTAACGTGTTTATTAGTTTTGTGTAATTGTATTTGGTTAATACATAAAGGTGTGTCAAAATAATGTTGGACTTCTTCTAGTGCACAGATATCAAAATCCAGTCGCCGAGGGCCGGAATCCTGCATGTTTTTGAGATTTCCCGGCTCCAGCACACTCAATTCAATGATCGGGATCATTATCAGGCTCCTGCAGAGCTTGCTGGCGGGCTGATCATTTGAATCAGCTGTGTTGGACGAGAGAAACATCGAAATCATGAAGGACTTTGACACCTGCATTCCAGTGGCTTGCGAAAGAACCACTGATGTACAAATTGCATGTGACAGTGACTTAACTTTGATTTTTTTAATTCAGTAAATTAAATTTGTTATGCACAGTTCAGTTGTATAAGCTGTTAGTTAAATATATTTGCATTAGATCTTTTAGAGCTGTTTGTATAGGTACAATATTTATTTAACTTTTATGTGCAATGGATTATAATTGAATCATTATTTAATCCCCACCTCGTGTAGTGTTAATGTGCAAAGTACATTACATTAGAGCGACATACAATAATATTAAATACACCTTTTAGGAATAAAACCTCTGCTCCATTTTTGTTGAACACTTGGTCCAACTGCGTTACTATATTTGAATGTTGGTAATTGTGTTGGTACTTGGATTTGCTTCTTTTTTTTTTAGATGGCAAGTGGCATAAAAACAAAAATGTTGTCTTGTTGTTGTAATAAAATGGAATGTAAAATATACATTTCTTTTATGAAAAAAAATATTATTAAAAATACATGTACAAAAAAAATCATTTTGTACAACATAGTGGTCCAAAAGAATCTCCGATCTTAGATTTCCAGTTTAAGGCCCGCTCAAATCCATTTTGACCATTTCTGTAATCGCTGATCGCCTGGTCGATCTCCTCCTCTGTGTTCATTACGAATGGACCTGAGGAGCAAACGCATCAAGCTGTTTGTTCCTTTTAGGACACACATCAGAATATTGTGGACAAACGAATGTACCGTGCTTCACCACAGGCTCATTGATGGGTTCTCCAGCTATCAGGACAAAATGGGACACGTCGGAACCCTAAAGAGAAAGAAATACAAGTGGACTGAGGCAGAATAGCAGTGAGAGAGAGAATATTATGGAGTATCTTTTACCTTGTTTTCAAATCGAACACTGCCGCCATCTCCCAAAACCACCGTGTGATGGGGCTCCACCTTCTGATGCTCCTCTTCGGGGCCTTAGAGAGAACAATGTACAACTTCAACATCTCAGTCTCATTAAATTAATACCTAAGAAGGATACACTTTGACTCTTTGTTATTGTTGCAGTGAACATGTGGTGTTGGACATTAACTCAAGTCAACTCAAGTCAAATGTCTATTGTTTCGGTGTCATCAAAACATCTGAAAGCAATTTTGCCCAGTGTGAGAAACACTTTATGATATTTTTGGAAGGAGGAAATAAGACTTTCATAGCAGCTTTTGTGTAAAAGAGTTTGCTCTCACTCAAACACCAAATAAAGTGGAAACTCTTCTTAAAGTCCAACAGGCATGAAACGTGTTTCAAATGAAGCCATGATGTGTACATTGGTCCCATACCGATACCTGATATCGGTATTTTCACATACATTGATAAAACCATCCCCAAAAAATTTTTGGTATATGGTCTTTCTATATGACATATTTTCACCTATCGCATGGGGGTTGACTGTATAGCAGGCAAATCCTACATTATACTAGTAACACAAGAGCCTTTCTTGTTTTACATCCAGGCACTCACCAACATGAATGGTTCCTGATAGAGTGTAAATGAAGGCAGTCCATCCTGTGGACAAACAAATAAAATGTGTTTAAGGTGTATGACTTGTATGTATATTTTCTTCTGGAATAAATTCAACATAAATTACTCAGTTGATAACCAACAGAGGATTTGAATTACTATGAAGCTTTTTCTCTTTTTTTTGGGGGCCGAAAATAATCTTTTAAATGGACCACAAGAGAATGATTTCAATAACCAAACCACCTCCATACACTAAATATTTTCTCAATTTTTACCTGGGGGTACTGGCTGCACATGCTGGGCTCCAGTCTTCAGCACAAAATCCAAGTACATTGTCGGTGTCCTTGTGAAGACCTTGGACTGTAAAACAGCCTAAATCAATACACAAACAAATACAATTGACCCGATACAGGCAAAACAAGCCTTTGCTCCAAGGGCTTCTCCGGATATCACGGCCACGGTGACTCCTCCCTGAGTTGGTTTGGGGATCTCAGAGCTCCGTAGCTCCTGATAGGCTGGTTCCACCATCTTACTTTGCCTGGACAGGTTCACCCACAGCTGCAAACCCACCAAGGGTTCCTCAGACATGGGCATCTCAGCATGAACCACTCCTCGTCCTGCAGTCATCCACTAGACACACACACACACATTTTGCGTTTGCACTTTTACAGTATACTGCATTTTAATCTGGGTGTTATAAGGTATTTGTACTTGTAACGCCCTCTTGTGGCAGTTTTATGATCAGGAACTAAATTAGAAATTAGAAGAATAGAAAATTGCCTTTAATTTCATGCCATTTAAAAGAAAACTGCTGAAATGTTTCTTCAAAATTATCTGTCATTTTTTCCGTTAAACATTTACAACAGGTGATTTGATGACAAAGGCAAGCTGTTTGTATATTTCTTTATGCTCACACACTAACTTGCCACCATAGCTTCATGCCACAGATACGATTGCCATGGATTTTTTAAAATGTCATTCAATATTGTTGGAAAATAATTACTTGCAGATCTCCAGGTTGCAGTCGCCCTGAATGGCCACAGAAGTCTTCATGGGCTATGACCCCTTCCAACACGTACGTTACCTGTTGGGGGTAAAACACAGTAAAGGTGTAGAAGATAATATAGCAAATGTTGAAGCAACAACGCTTGATTTTCCCATTACTATTCTGAAGACTGTGAAAAATAGTCATCAGAACAAGCTCACTCAGTTAGATAAAACTTCCACCAACAGCTACGATCTGGAAGATTAAAGGGCATTTCATCTTGATCCAAGGGAACAAAATGTCATAACATCGAACATAAGCACAGCAGTTGGATTCGTCAGTGAGGTTGACCAATGGAGATGGAGAGGCAGACCAAAAAAGAAGTAGTAAGAATTATCCATGGTCGCTAATGGACAGTGATAAGGGCAGAGGTCTATTTTCATGAAAATCGGCAAATCTGATCTGATCGTTTTACCTCATGGCATACACATTGAACATTTTTATTTTATTTAAATGAACAAACCAACAAACTGAACCTCCTTGGTGGAGGTAATCACATTCGGTGAACTGTCATTTTCCAGGTTCTGTTCATGCAGAACGTACTCTGTCCCAGTGGTCAAAAGAAGTGCTGAGTTCGAGGTCATTAATTCAATTGGGAACATCTGAAAGTTGGACTTCCTACTGCGAGCCGCCTGTGATCTTTCAGCACAGCTGTATCTTCTCCAAAGTCATGTGAGTGTGAGCAAACACACCTGCAGAAAGGCATGCTGGGAGTGCAGCCCTATACACCCACGCTGGGAGATTAATCTGGAATGTTTGCGATAAAGTTGTTTTAAGTTTGTGTTTATAGATTCAGTGAACCCCCTCGGATTTTTGTTATTCGCAGGGGCTCCTGATTGAACACTGCCAGAGAAAGTAATGCACACCACATATGGTTTATAATTGATAATAATAATAATAATAATAATAATAATAATGCATTAGTAATGCACTTTAAGTTATAAAGAAATCTCAAGGTACAACAGAGTAAATAAAAAAAATAAAAATAAAAATAAAAATAAAAATAAAAATAAAAATAAAAATAAAAATAAAAATAAAAATAAAAATAAATGTTTACATGCTGACAAATGGTTAAAATAAAAACACATTTAGAGTCAGCAGGGAGTTGAGGGAAGACATTTAAAAGCGAATCAGCATTTTTAAATATTAAAGTTTTAGCTCCCTTCAAAGGCCTCAGGGACTCAGGGAGTGCATTCCAGCATCGTGGCACCAATGATTGGAAGGCCCTGTCTCCCATGGTGGCTCCAGGACGCCACAAGCAGGCAGCAATGCAAAATAAATAAATACAAATAATGCTTGCTGCCCTCTCGTGGAATAGTGGTGCCAAAGAGCTATTAAGTGAGTTCGGGAGTTTCATTTTGACCCAAAAAAAGGGGGGCTTTTACAGCATCTTTGTGTCAACAAATATGTTAAAGTGAACTGTGGAATTTTCATTTAAATGAAAAAACGTAGTGCTTTGACACCATCTTGTGGACTCTTGATGTCAAGTAACTGTGTTGGTGTGAGCTGAGAAGTTTAATTTAGACAAACATGGATAGTGCTTTGCTGTCATCTTGTGGCATGTACAAATAATCATATTTTATTTTTTATTTTTTTGGGGGGAGGGAGGTCAATTACTCACGGGGCTCCCTGGACCTTCTATTTAAACTCACAAATTAAAGACTACTTTTAAAAATTAAAATATACTGTATATGTTTTAGGAAACTCTTATGATAGTTAGTGGCTGTTGTTCATAATCACATCTGTCCAATTGTGGCTCAAAGATTATTGTAAAGAGTTTATAAAGTCAAAACCTACCGTTTCAAATCCTCTGTGAGGGTGGTCTGGAAAACCTGCAGGCTTGCTGACACGAAACTCATCCAGCATTAGAAAAGGATCCAGGTTCTGTAACTGGGAGTGGCATTTGGGATAAGTGCATTCTAATCAGAATGGAAGTTGGTGTATTTAGAGGAAAAACATGAATAAAATAAAATAGCTTAACACATATTTACCTCTTTTCTACCGATGCTTCTGCGAACACGAGCACCAGCTCCCTCATCCTGCTCCACACTCAGTACAACTTTATCCACTTTTCTCGTGCTCATTGTGCTGTAAAACATACATATTTGTAAATACACGTCTACAGTACTGATATAAAACGTGCTTGTAAAATTTCCAGATAACAGTAAGATTATGGTCTGAGTTGGAAGTTTGGTACCACTGTAGTTTTGTTGTTGTTTTTTTGACAAAATTTGGCACTCGCTTAACATTTATTTTACATTAAAACCTAGCATGCAATGTGTTAAATCTGCCCGATAAACCAGTTCCCACGAAATTAATTGGACGTCATTTCATCTTCACTAGTAGAAAAATGTACACATGGTAGATTACAACCATAAACTACGAGGAATACTGAGAAGATAAATAATATCAACTGAGATGACAGAGTCATCTGATTAATCTGAGAAGCGCGACTCCGTGACGTCATTGCCATACTGTAACACGTTTTGCTATTCGTAAATTAGTCACACGAATTCAATTCATGAATGTGTTTTAAAGAAGATACAAAAACAGATTATAAATCTCTCCGATGCATGTTTTTGCACAGTGGCTTTCCCCCGTACAACGGTGTTTGAATATGACGAGCAAACATGAATGTGTTCGAAGCAGACTTTATATAATTCTACACGCGATCAAGCAATATTTAAATTTGCACATATAGTACACACACACTCACCTCCAAGGTAGTTAATCCAAGTGGCTGTGCTATTTATTTTCTGTCCACTTGCGTCTTACTTGCGCCACCAAAACACGGAAGTCATTCAGCAGGTGGGCGTGGCTATGAATCATAGCGTGACTCAGCAATTTCCAACGAAATATTGTCCATTGTACAACATTGTATAACCATGTCAACCAATATATTTCTTTTCTAATTGCTTTTCCATATACTCCTCTGCAGAATTACTAACCCTATACAAAAGAAAAAGGGTTAAAATGGGGGTAAAGGCAGAAACAATATAAAAGTTCAGGCTGAAATGTACAAAATTAAAAATTTATTGTTCCTGGACAAAACTTTTTACACAAAAGAGTTTTTAAAATATATTATTATTGGCATACTATGTTACTGAGAAGAACCAAATTAAACACAATAAATATTTTAATATTTCAAAATTAACATACTTTCAAATCTATATGAATCAAAAATATCTATTATGTTATCTCCTCTCTCTTTCTCTCTCTCTGTCTCTCTCTCTCTCCCTGTAGTTAGAGCCATAAAAGTCCTTGCATTTGCTGAATATATTCTTCAGTTTTTGATCTCCCTGCTCTCAGCGCAGTCTCTTCCATGTTGTTGTGATGTTGCAGGATGTGCTTGGCAATTCTCATGCTGGCTGCCTGACCACCTGCCAGGTTTACTGCATGAGGTCCAATCTGTGGGTGAGAAGAGGAACAAGGCACATGGATCGAATGCTGCCTATAAAGTAATTATGGTATTGTTGTATACGCTAAAAGTTGACCTGAAGAGCAGTGTACTGCCCCATCAAATAAACGGGGCACCCCTCTGCCCACTGCAAACTCTCTGATATGCATGGCCAGCCATCCAGCACCTTTATGGGAACAAATGTACAGTGAATCACTGCATATGTGTGGTTTGATATTTACAAATTCAGGTAAAAATCTGAATATACATTTACATGTGAAAGAGATAGCCTACCCCTTAGAAGCTACTTAAAGCTTATTAGATGGGGGCTCGGACCAGAAACCAGACAATCAACAAACTAAACTTATGCAAACAAACATACAAAACAAAAAATGATCCTAACACTACACAAACGATTTCTAAGGAAGTTATCACCACCTGAATAGGGAATTCCTTCATCACTTCAGAAAGCAAAGGGTCCTGTTTGACATCCAGTTTACATCCAGTGGCCAACCAGATCATATCTCCTGTCCAGTGGTCTCCATTGCTGAGGGACAGCCTCCAGGCCTGATTCTTGTAGCACCAGCTGGCTTCACTCACCTGACCAGAGATTCACACTTGAGTTTCCTGGGCATTATAACATTATACAGTTAATTCGGTGTATGCTTGTTTATTCTCCCTGAATCTTCCTTCTCCATCTTGCTGATATTTTTTAACAATAGAATGCCTTCACAGGGGGAACTAATTGTTTTGTTGCATATTTCCTTCCTGCAGATGCTCCTAAACCAGGGGTCAGCAACCTTTCCTATCAAAAGAGCCATTTTAGGCCAAATAAAACAACCTTAAATAAAACAAAAAATATGTCTGGAGCCGAACATTGTGATGAAGGAAACAGTGTGTTAGTGTTAGTCTAATGTACTGAGGGCCCAAAAGCTAATTAGAGCTGAACCAAAACAGAAATATATGCAGCATCCAATACTTTGAGATTAATTTTCTTCTACCTTTTGACTTTCATTTCTTCTTCTTATTATTATTATTTTATTTATTTTTATTATTATATTTTATTATTTAGATTTTCTGCCTATCCCTCAAATTTTTGCAATTTTTGGGCAATTTTACGGACATATTATGGTAATTTTCTGCCGTTGTATTTTGGACATGTTATGGCTATTTTTTGAATTTTTTCCCTCCCTGTTTTGCTATGAATTTCAGACATTTAATTGATAATTTTGTGTCCATTTTATGGTAATTTCGGGATTTCTTCTTTTGTTTTTAGAATTTTATAGTTACTTTTTGAACATTTTCTTCCGTGCCTTTCCTTGAAAACATTTTCTGACATTTTTGGCAATTTTGTGGACATTTTATGGTAATTTTCAGGATTTCTTCTTTTGTTTTTGGACAGCTACGTTTTAAATGCCTTCATTTCTGCCGTTTTTATTCATTTTTTTGACTTTTTGGGCAATTTCATGGACATTTTATTGTAATTTTCCCTTTTTCCTCTTCATTTTTGCACATTTTATGGTCACTTTTTGGACATTTTTATATAACAACTTAAAAAATTTGACTCAAATGTAAAATATTTAATTATTCATGTTTTTTAATTTCTAAATAATTCATTTTAAAGAATATTTTATCAAAAAAAAAGTGAAATAAATAGATAAATAATTCCTGTACATTTTTTTTTAGAGATCCACAATTGGGGACCCACCGGAGAGGGACTAGAGAGCCACATATGGCTCCGGAGCCGCAGGTTGCAGACCCTGCCCTATACATTTGTCCTTATTGTGAACATCCTGTGATCTTATCACTCTATTGTAGGTTCTATCCCAGAGGTCCTCAAAATTTGTACTTAATCTACGTACCACGGTCTGCGTACTTTACGAATGGCCATCGTTCTCTTCCATCACTCATAATACAACATGCATGCAAATTACCTGGCAGTACGTCTTCACAGCCACCTGTCCTTTAAAAATAAAAGGCTGTAATTGGATGTAGGCCTCTGGAGTGACTGCACCTCCTTTCCTTGCCTGACGAATCATAGCCAGTCGCTTGTGAAGACTCCTTTCGTTAAAGAACTGTCTGAGGAATGCTTGGCCATCCATCTTGATGCCATGCTCCACGTGGGAGTAACGACCCACCAGGCTCTCCACATCGCCCACATCAAATTGCTTTAACTGTGAGAAATACGGTTATAAAAAATGTCGGCTATTGCTGTGAGTCATATATGCAGCAGTGGAAGAAAGAAATACTTTGAAGTAGAGTTTTCAGTGAGTACTCAAATGTGTAGTATAGTGTTAATGGACCTGGAGGTGCTTTCTCATGACCCATGTCACATGACAGGCCCCTTGCTGCAGTGCGATGGAGACAACATGAGCGCTGGTCAGACCTCCGCCAACCACCATTACTCTCTGGCCGGCCTCACACACCACACATGAGCCTAGAGACGCATCGGGGTGCAATACTTAAAAACAAAATTGCTTTGGCGCCATCTTGTGGCAAATCTGTTTTAAGCCACATGAAACCTTTATGGATGTCGTCGTCGAATCAATTATGACCTTGCTAGTCTTTTGGACATATTGCAGATTTCCATATTTGTGATATATAATTATGACACAATCTTCTTACCTTGTGTGTGATCGTCAGTGTCTTCAAAATGAGTCCTTGATAGAGAGTGCATGAGGTGCACAGTATGTTGCAGACGCTTTTCCGGGTAGCTCTCCTCGATATTAGTCACCCACTCCGGCATGTTTGCCATCTGAACACGGGTGGGCCCTGTTGCCATAACCACCTGTTGAGCTTTGAGCACGCCGCCATCTTCAAGATGGACTTGGAAATGTTTCACTCTTTTCTTCCTCGTCCCATCTCCTTGCCTTAAAGCCTGTTCCTCTATTGCGCTGACATCTTGGCACATTTGCTCGTCTTCAGTCACGGGGGTGATGCGAGTGACAGTTCCCTTCACAAGCACTTTGTCCAAGTTGTATCTCTCCACCTGTATGTTCATACTCTTCTGGTTAAACACTTCTGGTTAATCGCAAAACATTGCCATCCACGTATTCAATGAAGGCAGCATGCATGTTTTTGCAATGTGGGAGGATGCTGGAACACTCATCGAAAACCAAGGCAAGCATGGGGAGAACATGCTGGAAATTCCAAGCCTGAGCCGAGGGTCAAATTAAGTGAAATAAGATAACCTAGCAGCACTGAGTCCACAAGGGAGAGAGCCAATGCTGGCTTATTACCCAGCACATTGGGTTGAGTATTTCACCCAGCATGTTGGGTCTAGACCAGGGGTCTGCAACCTGTGGCTCTGGAGCTATATGTGGCTTTTTAGTCTCTCTCCTGTGTCTCCCTGTGGATCTAAAAAAAATAAAAATTAAAATAAATACAATTTGTATAAATTATTATTATTATTGTTATTATTTACATTTTGATTTTAGATAAAATATTCTTAAAATTAATTAATGATTTAGATAAAATAAAATAAAAACAATAATTAATATTTTAAAAAAATGTTAAGAGTCCACATTTTTAAGTTGTCAGTTTTTTAAAAAAAAATTACATGAAAAGTGACCATAAAATGCCCAAAAAGGAAGAGGAAAAGGGGAAAAGAAGAGAGGCAAAAAAATTGTCATAAAATTTCAAAAAAAGATCAGAAATTTGACAGAAAGGCAGAAAATCTATAAAAAAAATTATGAAAAACTAAAAGTGAAATAATAATAATAATAATCAGAAGTTGAAAGGTAGAATAAATTGAATCTCAGAGTCTTCCTGACATAACCGTCCTGACTTTACGTGAAATTCACTTCAATTTCAGTATACAACAAAACTGCCCAAAATGGCGACCAATCTTCAACCCTCTCTACTGGGTCAAAATAATGAATCCAACCTTGGGTAAAAGTCACTCAATCTGCTAAAAATCAACAGCTACTGTACCCAGTGGGTTAGCTTTTTTTTTTGTATATAGACAATGTTAACAGCCATGCAGGTGTAAATAGCAAGTAGACTGTAAAAAAAGAAAAAAAAGAAAAAAAAAGTATTATTAAAAAATATTTCGTGTTTTCTTCAAAACAATGGGCACAACAACAGCAGACACAAAAATGCAAGCAAAATAGTTCAAATAATACAACATAAAATATATAAAATTATAAATATTTAGAGTTTCAAGCTGATAACTTTGTTTATTAAAGTGTGAACACAATACACGACTTTTTAATTAGTCACATCCGATGCTAATTCGTCACGTCATGCTGAAGACACGCAAACACACACGACGTATTACAGACAGTCCGACCTGATCTTGAAAGAAATCCACACTTAGCTCCGTTCCTGGCAGGCTGAAGGACAAACTGTCGCTGAGGTTGGAGGAGACGTTCAGACGTTTTCTCTCTTTCCTGCCGAGCCGCGTGTCGTTGAAAAAAGCGTTGTCATCCAGGATGAGCACCCGGTCGGGGAGTCGATGAAGCTCAGTCACACGATTGTGTTTTAACACAAACTCCTGCAGTGCTTTCTGACAAAAATCACATACACACACATGAACGCCTTGTTTTAACGTCAGACCTTGTTGCCGTGTGTTTGTACCTTGTTGCCAGAATCCGTGTGCACGAGTGTGTGCGAGCGCAGGTGAGGGATGTTCAGGGCTGTGAATTGACTCTTCCATAAAGACGTCCACTCTCCGTAGGCGTCGACCACTTGAAGGCTTAGGACTGTCGGCCGAATGGCGCCTCCTGCTGGCGTGGAATAGGTAAGACGCTTTTCCACTGTCAGCTCTCCTGAAACATGATTAGTCTAGGACACAGTTCATTACCTGAATCACACACACTGCTGAAAAGTTCGCGAACATACTCCACTGAAATGCACATTCACTGAAGTTGTCACACGCGCTCACCAGATATTGCTCTCATACAAACTACTGAAACACTTTTAGACACGCTACTTTGTTTTTTTTGCCACTCACGCACAACTGAAACACCCTCAGCACACTACAGAAATACTCATACAGACTACTGAAACACTTTCACACATTTAAAATTACTGAAATTGTTTTCAAACACTCAAACATCTACTAAATTTCTTTCGCTCTCATGTAACACCCTCACACTCACGATTACAACAATTTTACAAAAATTTTTTTCTAATGATTTACTCTCACACAAACCACTGAAACTCTCTCACACACTACTGTCACACTCATAACTACGAATGAATGGCTGCCACGCAAATCCACTGAAACACTCTCACACCAATCAACCTTTCACACACTACTGAAACACACCCACACATACCAATGAAACCCTCACACATTACTGAAAACACTCACACACTACTGAAAGGCTGTCACACACAAACTACTGAAACACCCTTACACACACACCAATGAAACTCTCACCGATTACTGAAACACACTCACACACCATAGTGAACCTCTCACACATTACTGAAACACGTTTACACACCCTAGGGAAATGCTCTCACACACACTACTGCGCCGCTAACACTCACACAAACACAATTGAAACTCTCACACATTGCTGAAACCACTCTCACACTCTACTGAAAGGCTGTCACAAACTCCACTGAAACACTCTCACGCCAATGAAACTCTCAGTTTTCTGGAACACGCTCACACATCCTAGTGAAACACTCTCACACTCACCAATGAACCTCTCACACTTACTGAAAAGCTCTCTCACACTACTGAAACACGCTAACACACCGTAGTGAAATGCTCTCACACACACGACTGTGACACACCAATGTACCTCTCACACGTTACTGAAAACACTCTCACACACTATTGAAAGGCTCTCACACACACACCAATGAAACTTATACTTACTGGAACACGCACACACACCATGGTGAAACACTCTCACACTTTTTACATACAGTCCACATAAGCTAATTGAGTGTGTTTATATGCTTTTCTGTTTGACCTCAATTTGCACAAAGAATTTAGACTCATAATTAAATGCATAGCTGAACATACTGTACCATTTGTTACCTTCCTCTTTGTGTTGTCAGCGGATTGCCTGTTATGGGTTTGGTGGTCGAGCTCAAGTCTCAGCGTTTCACTACGGGACGGGGGAAGTTGTGACTCTCGCTCTGGATTTGAGTTGTGTTCGGGGAACGGGGCTGATAGCATGCTGGCCAGGGTCAAAGCGTGAGGCCCGCCCCCAATTATCAACACGTCCAGCATCACCATCTGATGCAGGATGACAATCACTCAATATAGCACACATTAAAGACATTCAAGAACTATACATGGGACATTCCAAAAATTGGACGGCAATTTAGGCAACATTTTTGATAAACTGACATTTTCTTCTGTATGATTTTTTTTGTTATGTTTTCCAAGAGAAACAATCATTTGATTCGTCCCACTCAACAATCAAAGTAGACTTTTTTTTTTCATATCATGTTTTTTTTGTTGTTGCTGGGTTTGACACAACCCTGTTAGATACTCAGTCACCTGAAAAACATGAATGCTGCTGCTTTACAACTAAATAAGGAAAGTTAAATTGTATTTGAATACAAATTTAATCTTAGCATTTTTCTAATTACTGGTAGTGTTGCAAATCAATGTCAAAGTTAGCCAAATCTGGAATGACCTACATGGCACTCACACTGACTCTATGAGTTTACGTTATTAATCATCACTGGATTTTTTGATTGACTTATTTTACAGCATACATTTGAGCATAAAATCAATAGTAAATAGAAAAACAGTAAGTGTTAGTGGTAGCTGATTATAGTCTTTGCCCTAATTGTATACAATTTGTAGATAATAGTTCCTTTTGTTTTGGGAATGATACTTTTCACTGCATACTGTAGTACATGAGTATTTCTAACCCTAACGCCCTCAACATAAGGCAAGGTCACACAATTTTGCTTCTCGTAATTACTTTCCTATTCCTGTGAGATTTTTAGCGTTCCTAATGACATTCTAAAAAACCTGATAGTTATAACATCAAATCCAAATAAAAGTCCTGCATCATGCACACCTTGTTGCCTTACTTCACAATGTAGCGTTTGAACGGTCCGCTTGTGTCCTGTTCGCAAATGTTGTTTTGCCGTCCCAGCTGTTGTGTGGACATGAAACTTTGCGGGAGCGCCATGTGCTTTTCATGTAACTCAATCCGACTATACGCATTTAGCTGGTGCAGGGATGGCTGCAAATAGTGTCAGTGTCTATATATACTGTACACCGTGTTCCAAATGATGATGCACGTTATGTTTTTCCTGACTTTTCCTTCAATTCAATAAATACAAGAATTGCGAAGCTGCTAGTATAAAAAAAGAAGTCCTTTTTTAAAATGTAACTTGACCTGTTAAGATGTTTTTGCTTGAAATAGTTTTACATACATATACATATATACACACACACAGAACAAATGACAAACTAAACTAAAGAAAATTAGATTACTAATCCATTCTAAATAATAATAAATAAAACAATTTCTGTCAGTGGTGTTGAATAAACAGTTTAAATGACCGTATTGCTAATTGTGAGACAGTAATGCGACATACTGACCGTCGTCTGAGTTGTTCCGTTTCTCTCGTGACGGTTATATCAACAGTGTTCGCGTTTCATTCAGCTGGATGATTGACAATGATGAGAACGGGCTCAGAGGAAGTAATATATCGTTTCAGTTCCAATGCCAGTAGAATATTGTACAACCGAGGACTTTTATTTCCTCTTTTGTTAGTGTTTGCTCATAAGTTAGAGACGCAGTGATGTCGAACGGTTAGGGAAGTGAATGTCTTGCCATTGTTTTGTAGTGAGCACACATCGCAAATCCCGCAAAAGTGATAACACGACACACATTTTTGTAAATATTTTGTATGATATATTTCCACGGGACAACACTTTTCTGTCACGAGGCAGAGGAAGGAGGACTCAGATGCAGAGTAGGAAAAAAAGGCCAAACAATGGCTAGAGTTTTATTTTCAACAAAAAAATCACCTCTGGAAAAAAACGAGGGGAAAAAACAAGGCACTGGCAGAGACAAACAAAAGGCGCTCCAATAAGGGAGGTAAAAAAACGCGGGTGGAAGCACTCACGTGACGAGACAAAATAACCGTGGACCACTGCTGTGAAAAAAAACCTTCTGTAGACACTACGGTAAGACATCGGCAAATGACAGGGGACTATTTAACAGCTGGGGTTAACAAGGCACAGGTGCGAACAATCAAGGTGTAACAACATACAAGGAAAGGCAAGCAAACTGAAACGAGATGAGTCAGACTTCAAAATAAAACAGGAAATGGCTAGGATAACGTAAACAAAGACAGACCACACCACGATGTAACATTTTCTACTATTTAAATTGTCACAGTCAGGGTACCGCTTGTATAAGTGTGGTTTTCGGGACTTATTGTCCAGCAAGCTGCTGAAACACTGACGCACTTCAAGAGCTGCTAACAATATTGCAAACATAGATAAAGAAGGGGTAAAATAAAAAACCTTACTGAGGTTTGTGGTGTCGTTTGCGCATGAATGTATTTTGAGATGATTCACACAAATTTGGATTCACTGTCTTGCTCAAGGACACTTCAACATGGTCACAACGGCTGAAGATGGAACTCACAACCTCCCGGTTTGGACACGAGCACTCTAGCACTGAGCCATCCAAGTCATTCCAAGTTGCAGGAAGCGAGCAAACGCTGTCATTTTTCTAATTACACTTTTTACCAAAAGTTTTTGTCTCAACAATTTTACCACAAAGTATTACAGTACTTTCCTCACCTTAAAATGTATCAAATGGAATGTTTCAAATGCATTAAACGACATATTTGGATTCATGACACAACTGAAATGAGACCAAAAGATTTTCTTTATCCCTTCATTTACCAATAAGTCCGACTTTTTTTCTGATCTAAGGTGCCATGAGCACTACAGGAAAGGGCGGGACGCGGCTTTGTCGTTGATTTATTTTTCATTAATCATTCAGGAAACTTCCAAATATGATCATGTTGACATTTTTGGAGGAAGTGCCTTTGTTGTTCTCTCAGAGAAAAGGGAAATGGCGACTTCAGGTTCATTGCCGAGAATATTTAAATAAACTGTAACAATACTGGTGAATACTGTGAAATCCTTGCTTCTTTTTTTTTGCCTATTGCTGTGATATTTCAGGCCTTGTTGTGATATAACAGAGGGTTTTTTTCAGGATATTACCGTTTATACAGGTACTGTATTCATTTGGAAAATACAACAAAACAAATGACTGTAAAATTTTACTGTTAATTATTGTAAAATGCTGGTCATTTTTTACAGCGTCGCTGTCACTTCCTCTTCATAACATGCCAATACACACTAGTACAAAGTAATGAAATGCCTTTTACGCACTTAAAATGCATTTGTTTCAATATGTTACCAATAAGCAACATGTCAATGCAACACAATAATGTTTAATCGAGTCCCACGCTGTCCATAATGTGACAATGTCTGCAGAAGAATTATGTTACATGTATTACGTTGTGTAAGTTGAACTGGAAGTTCAATGGCTTCACTGTAAAATATGATGTCACTATATTGAAAAACAACAACAAACTTTTATTTTGGTTTTGAACAACAACACTTTCTGAAAAACATCCGTTACCACTTTAAATATAATGTCGCTCAACACACAAGTCATTAATATCAAATCCACTGGCAACAAAAGTGAGTGCACCCCTAAGTGAAATGGCCTCTACCAGTCAATTTTGTTTGCTGATTCATGTGAATTGTTAGTAGAAATGTAACGATAAACGCAATATCGCAATATTAGAACTGCCACAATATTGTTGTCGTCATGTCACGATATTAACTCATTCACTGCCATTGACGGCTATAAACGTAAACAATTAATTTGAACTATTTCTATTAGTTCAACATTTTTTCCACTTTTGTTAACAAGAGTATGAAAATTTTTTTTGTTGTACATTTAGAACAGATATGAAATTTGTGATTAATCGCAAGTTAACTAGTGAAGTCATGCAATTAATTACAATTTAAAAATGTAATCATCTCTTGCCCCTAATTTTTAATAATCTTTTTTTTTTTAATATATATATATAAATTTATGGCAGTGAATGAGTTAAAAGCAGCACATCTGTTAAAAAAGAAAGGTTGATTTCCATTTGTGCAATTCCAGCACCCTATGGTGGTTCCTTTATTAGTGCGGTTACATTTTAATTAGACATTTTCTGGCCACCAATGTTTAAGACACACACAAAAGGGGAATGTTTGTGAATCGAGTTAATTTGAATTTAATGTGTGTGTACATTGGCAAGTAAGGGCCTCAATAGTGAACCGTGATTGTAGGTCATTTATGTGCATTGTATAGACAAGAAGTTATTTCTTTGTCACTGCTGTCATATGCAAAAACACAATATTGTGTGTGTATTTTTCTTCTTCTTTTTACTATGTCACGTTTTTGTACAGTATCATGAGCATTGATGTGATGGGTCCCAAAGTGAAGTTCTTGTTTCTAGAAGCTTGTTGTTCTTCAGTTTAAGATCAATTCCGCTATTTTTGTGGCCTGCGGCTGCTGCTTCCTCTTCTGTTCAGAGCAAAAAATATCAAATAGGACACAGGAGCTTCACGCTTTGGTCATTTTGTTGTGCGACCTGGTCAAGAGCGAGCGCGTCATCATTTGTGTACATTGTCAGCGACATGGCTATGCCGGTGGGTGACCAAGGCTTCTTTCTTATGTATGTGGAGGGATGCAGCGTAAAAGGTGTTGTTTTGTTTCCACATTGCAGGATTCGATCGTAATTGGAAGCGTGCTAATAGTTCACCAGCTCCACGAGGGGAAGCACCATTATGAAGTGGAAAATGTCGTCAAGCATCGAAATGCAGGTGGAGGAAAACACGTCATAAGGTATTTGGACACATCTTTTTTTTTTCTCAGCATGTGTAAGGATATCTTCAGATTGTGAAACTAATTTAACAACTCAGATAATGTGACAATAGGCAATATTTTATCCTACATTTATATGCAATACTCAGGATGAATTATTGTATTTTTTTACGTTTTTTTTTTTTTTTTTAAACTTGAACTTAGGAGGGGAGACAAGCTGGTGCAGATAAATGGCACTGACCTGCAAGATTTAACCCCTGAGCAGCTGGCTGAGGCCATAGCGGAGGGTCAGCCAATGTTGGTGAGATGACATCATCCATCACGGTTGTTTCTTCAACCAGTCACACCTTCAATGAGCCTCGCAGTAAATAACGTCAGAATTTTCCTGCCCCCCCATCTTCAATGCTGATCTCTTATTTCTGTCATCAGACGGTGCACAAGCCAGGCAGGAAGAATGAGCACAAGGAGCAGTTGTGCTCGACGAAGGATACCCTCCGCCCCGTCTCCAAGGAGGTCACCCTACTTGCATTCAGCATGGAAATGGTGCGAGAGGAAGATCTGCGGCAGAACAAGAGCAGTTTGAGTGGCGGTGAAGAAGAGCTTTGCCCGGCGGAGGATGAGGAGAACAAACAGGAAAGCGATTTGCTTGTTGTTACCATGACGGAAACTTGCTTCTCTGTGTTGAGAGGGAGGGGCTGCGATACTGGGAGCAGCTGCCGTGGATGTCATGGGGCAGGATGTACCCTCAATGACATTGTCATGGTGGCAAAGTCCAGCACAGTGACACTTGGTGAGTTCTTTTTTGAAAAAAAAAAGCCTCCTTATGACACTCAATAAATAATTAAGGATGCAAAAGTGTTAGGAAGGCATTTTCACCAGTGTCAAACTCAATTGAGCATGCTTTTCACTTACTGAAGGCTAATTTAAGGTAAAAAGAGCCACAAAAAGGACTGTTCACATTTCAATTCTCACTGAACCAGGAAATGAATTGGTCACCTTATAGACCAAATCATTGTTGTGAATTTTTTCAGGTCCTTCCTGGAAAAACAGCAAGTTGGGCAAAAAGTAATGAAATGCTGAGCGTAATAAAAGTTCAGAGAAGGTCAAATTAAGTTGATCTGTAAAGGTAGTTTTCGGTCTGTCCTGAAATTTTACTACCAAAGTCCAATGTCCCAAATGTTTTGCACTCTAAAAACAGTTGGGTCAAAAATGGACCGATCCACTTTATGGGTCAATTTGACCCAAATTTCTGGGTTGTGTTATACAAAATGACCCGATTTTCTGACCCAAGTAAAGGATCTGACCAATATTTATGTATTGTTTTATACTAAAAGACCAATTTCTTGACTTAAAGTTGGGTCAAATTGACCCAAGTAGAGAATTTGTCAATTTTTTTGACCCATAGTTGGGTTATTTTTGACCCAACTGTTTTTAGAGTGTGTGAAAAATGTATTTGCAATTACAGTAAACTCAAGTAAAATCCTCAAAAAGAGATACCCAATTTAAATACACCATAAGCATGTTTATATAGCATAATACCGCTTTTTAAAATAGTATTTTAATACAGTTTTAAAATAATACACACACATTTAATAATACATTGAAAGAGAGCAAGAGCAGTGAACGACAAAAAAAATCCTTCCCCCTCGAATCACAAACTTAACTAATAATTATGGCCAAAGATGTACATTACATAATTAATCTGAAAAAGGAGTGAAACGCAGGATTCAAGGGGATTAAAAAAGTTTTTTTTTTTTTTAGCAAAAACTAGACTGATCTTGAAAGCTTACTTAGGGTGTTCATTCTGCTTTCAAATTTACACAGCATAAAACAATACTTTGCTGTTATCTAGCGGCCAACAGTGGAATTATGCCCAAAATAAACTCCAGGAAGAACAAAACCGAGTTTTAAAAGTGAACAAAAAAGGGAATCCGAAAAAGAAGGGCCATGAATCTGAAACCTGTATTGAAGTAGCAGTTTCGTCCAAATTATTTTGAGTGCCTTAAAAGGGACGTATTTTACATACTAAAAGTACACGTTGATATTATAAAGACATTCTCAAGACAAGCGCACTATCACCATTGATTACGTTTATTTGACGAATGAATGTATTTATTTATTTTTATAACTTTGCTATGTTGTGTTACAGTTTCAAGAGGAGGGGGCACTTTGAAACAAATGAAGGCGCTGAACACTGCAGTTGAACATGCCGCCACGCACAATTATATACGAAACCTCTGCTCACAGAAGACTCTCTATGCTTCACCTAATCCAGGTTTCCATGCAAAATAACAGCCACCCTAAGATTAGAAATTACACCACTTTTCTCACTGCTCGGGTTCTTTATCAGATTCGGTACACGTTCTAAAAAGTACTATCTATGAAATATAGAACTATAAATTGACTTTTTGCTTTGTAAGGACAATTCTACGAATGTTTTTGTGCTCAGAGAAAATGACCATCTACTGCTACAAGTCAACTTGTTTGGACCCGAATTACCCAGTGGTTTTGAACTTCACAGACACCAACTGCTTTCTTAAGTGCTCCAAGAAAGAAGAGCGGGTGCTCCTACAAGTGGAGGTATTGACAATTTCTCATTGGGAATTTGCGAAATTCCACTGCAATAAAGCAAGTTCACACAATTTTTCTTGTAATTGCCTGTAGTGGCCATACGATGGCGGCAAAGCACATTTCTTTATCCTTTTATCACAGACTTTGCTACTTACGGCATACATAGGCCTACAAAAAGAAAACACACGCAAAGAGCACTGAACTGATGCTTACACAAAAATTCCTGTTTGGTAAATGGCCGACCCCCACCTGACAGACTCACTAGGTCACACGTAAATTTAGGTCGACACACTATACAGCAATTGTGTGTGCGACTTTCAGGTTAATTAATTAACATTTTGTTTGATTATGTTTTAATATTTTTATTTTACAATTCAGTATTCTTTAAAAATTATAATACAAAGACATTTCTATTCATGTAAAACATTTATTTGATAAACAGCAGGCCAGCTATCAAAAGGGGAAAACAAAGCTCTTTATAAAATGCATGACATTTTTCCATCCCCCCCAAATTTGGGAACAAAAAGCCAATAAATGTTTTCCATGTAAAATGGCAATTGGCTCCTCAAAATATCGTGGTAAATAAAATAAAAGTAAAAAGATGTTGCACAAAAAAAAGGAAAATCTGCGAAAATATGAATATGTATGAATATGCATACTCTACGATTGAACGGACTTGTTTATGGAACAAAATTAACTCATACGTTGAAGTGCACCTGTAATTATTATTATTATTATTATTTATTTTAACAACACATTTTTACCATGCTAAATAGCCATTCTGTCTTTGTTTTGGTAGGAAGTGGAAAAGAAGAAGCTGAAAAGCATTTCATTGAACGATGAGACCACACTTGGCTTCGTCTTCTATATGAAGACTGACAGCACAAAGCAGCGCAAGTTTGAATCTGCAGTCTACCAGGGATGGTACATCCAAATAGACGCTTCTAATTCTACTGACTCTGTGGGAATGGCAAAGTCAGATGGGCAGCAAGGAACTCAGTCATTCCTCTTTGTCATTCAACAATAAAAACAACTCTCTCTCTCTCTCTCTCTGTTCTAAATGCATGATAAAATAATAAAATATTTTTTCCAAGTTTTTCATGCGCTTATAAATGTCAATTACTTTAGTTCTGATATGTTCTTGAATTTCTTGAGCTCATGGCATTTTGTTGCAACTTTTTGAGATCCTCTCTCTGACAGGTTTTATTAACTCATTCACTGCCAAATATTCATTTGAACTATTTCTGTTAGTTTAACATTTTTTCCGCTTTTAACAAGAGTATGAAAACCTAGAAAAAAGTTTTTATTGTACATTTAGAACAGATAGAACATTTGTGATTAATCGTGAGTTAACTATTGAAGTCATGTGTTTAATTACAATTAAACATTTTAATCGCCTGTCGACCTAATTTATAATAATATATATATTTTTTTAAATAATCTTTTTTTCAAAAACTAATTTATAATAATCTTTTCTTTTTTTAAATAATCTTTTTTCCCAAAAATAAATTAATAAAATTAAGGCATCAGGCGATTATTATTATTTTTATTTGTAATTAATCGCATGACTTCAATGGTAGTAATCACAAATTTTATATCTGGTCTAAATGTACAATATTTTTTTCCCATACTATTGTTAACAAAAGTGGAAAAAAATGTTAAACTAATAAAAATAGTTCAAATGAATTTTTGACGTCTATAGCCGTCAATGGCAGTGAATGAGTTAAAGTGATTTCTTGATTGAGTAAGTCTGGAATTAATCAGGCTTGGGTGTGGTCAGTGAAAATGACCTGAAAAATGTCATACATATACACACACAGACAAGTAGACATATATGCAGTACTGTACTGCAGACTCAGCTCCTCTTTTGGCTTCTCAGTAAGGCAGTAATATTAGACATTCTTTGCAGAGGATAAAGAATATACTGTATGTCTGTGATTATTGTTATATTGTTATAGCATTTGCATGTGCTGCTTCACCATATGAATTCAGTTATCTGTTGTTGAAAGGGTTACAACATTGCCACTAAGATGCTAACTGTTAGCCAGTGTGCCTATAGAGTTGCATGGTGTATGTTAGCATTCGGGTATAAGAGGCTATGTTATTGCGATTTGTCACAATGCTGCACTCGTATAACAGGGTTGCATTTACTCACAAGTCAAAGCAAAAAACGGGCCGTATCTCAAAAACTCGCAAGTGAGGACACTTGTATCTCAAGGCAATGCTACTTTGGATTTGGGACTCATAGTGGATGTCCGGGAAAAAAATGAAAAAAAACGTGTAAAATTATGTTTGCCGTTGACAAATCTTTGCTATTTATTGATCCTTTAATTAACCATCCATTCATCCAGGCATCAACCAGACTTTTAATTACACAAAAAGGGGTAGAACATGTACATTCTACAGGCAACATTTATTGTAAAACAAACAACTTAAGTCTTGATCCAAACCAACTGTTATATATACAAAAAAATACTGTTATCATGGAATAATGCTTTACAAATGAAATATTCTTGTATTTGTGGAATTCTCACACACGATGTACAATTTATTGATTCTAAAATAAACCGATGTTGACAATAATGAAAATATAGTTGACATCTCATGAAACACGATGGTGCTCCTGTCCACTACAAACACATTTTTACATTGCATGGTATCATTATATAGTATTACAATCAACATAATAAATTAAATTAAATTATTATACACATAGTACACTTATTAACACTGATAAATACTCCTTAACAATGCCATTAAGTGTACATGAAAGAAACCCTGGAAACATATGCAAGGCTCTGTTAAACTGCTCTATAAGTATCCAGATTAGTTACACTGCTCACAAAAAGTGAGTAGTGTAAGTAAGTATCCGTGATATAATAACAGTCTGTAAAGGCCCAAAATAAGTTTCCACTTATGACGGAAGCCATATGATGATTTTTAATCCATCAACTGCCATTGGCGGCTATAGACGTCAAAAATTCATTTGAACTATTTCTATTAGTTTAAATCCCCCCCCACCACACACACACTTTTGTTAACAAGAGTATGAACATAAAATATTGTACATTTAGACCAGATCTAAAATTTTATATAGTTAACGATTGAAGTCATGCTATTAATAACAAATAAAAAATTAATTGCCTGACGCCCTAAATTTAATAATATTTTCTTTTTTTTGAAAAAAAAAAAGATTATTTAAAAAAGAAAAGAAAAGATTATTATAAATTAGGTCGGCAGGCGATTGAATTTTTTAATTCATTAGTTAACTCACGATTAATCACAAATGTTATATCTGTCCTAAATGTACAATAAAAACTTGTTTTCTAGATTTTCATACTCTTGTTAAAAGTGGAAAAAAATGTTAAACTAACAGAAATAGCTAGAATTAATTTTTGACGTCTAAAGCCGTCAATGGCAGTGAATGAGTCAAAAGAGACCTGATGATGAGCTACTGTTACTTTCATTTCCTCCGCTGGGACAAGATGATGAAAACCACATCATTCCTCATAGACCAGTTTGTTCATCACTACTCTCCTCATAGGCCCTGTTAGTGTGTCCGTCAGGCTCGTAAGGATTTTCCACCACCGCGTTCTTCGACTTGCTGCAAAAGGACATGAGCATAACGTGTCGTGCGGATGGAAGTGAGTGTAAAAGCGTGTAGCGACTTCAACTTACTTCCTGCGTTCTCTGATGCCAGAGATGATGAGGAAGAGCCCCATTAGCACCACCACTCCCATGACCACCCCAAACACCACCAGCCACACCTCCACCGGTTGCTCCACGGGAGGTGCGAGGGTTGCCGGGATACCGGCAAACTCCAGTGTGTGGTCGTCCAGTTGGAACGCGTCGTTGATTCGGCCTCGGGATCGTCTGCGGTCCACACAGGACATGTCAATCTAATATCCCCTCAATTCTCATGATTTTCAATGTTTTCATTTAGGAATATTTCCCAATTTTCCACTCCTTTGTAACTCTAAACTCTCTATAAATATGTACCATCACTTTTATTTATTTATTTATTTATTTTAAAGAAACAACACAACTTACCTACACAATATATCTTGTCATTAAAGTTAAAATCAAAATTATTTTCCATAAGCAGTTGTAACACTAGAGGGCAGTAAAAGATTAGTGTAGGTGTGGTTGAACTTGACACTGACAGCGAGGTGACAGAAAAACTGATTTGGACTTTTGGACTAAATAAATAAATAAATAAATTAGCCTGTATAATAAGCTGAAAAATTGTACCTCAGTCCTCAGTCCATCCATTATCTGAACCGCTTATAACAAGTTAAAAATAACTGAACAATAGTATCGATTTTTGAAAAAGACGAAATTAACCAAATTGTGACTAAACAGGATTCGGCCTGACGCTAGCAACACGAGTTGACCTTTTGGAACGGACCTACAGATGCCACAAGATGGTAGCAAAGCACAACATTTGTCTCAATGAAGCTCCTCAACTCTCTTCAGCATAGTTCATTAGCGCCAATACAGTAAAGTTCTGCCTCACCGTATGGCTGCCATCAAATCTTCTTTTGGCACATATACAGACGGATTCTTTGGGTTGGTAACGACAATGTAGAAGGAGATCCTGGGTGTTTGTTTGTAAGTTATGACGTGGTCCGCTCTGCAGGTGCAAGAAGAGAGCAAATGTTGTCACACAGCAGCAGTAACAAGTTCAAAAAAGAAAAAGATGAGACAAAGCAAAGCCTACTGACGTGAAGAGGAGAGTGTTGTTCTGTTGGCTGTAATATTGTCTGAGAGCGTAAGCCACGCTGGCCCTGAACAGGTACTGCTCGTTGGAGTTCCAGGAATACTACAACAACATTTTTTTTTTTTTACACGATTACTTCCAATGTCATTTTACACACAGTGACAGATAAAAGTAGGACTTACAGCGTTATCGCCCATGGCCATTTTTAAACTGAGCCTCACTTTGATGGCATAATCAGAATCTGCGATGAATGCAATATGTTACATGTGTTGTACATCCACGCGCACGCGTGCTTGTTTTTGTTCAGCTACTCACATGGATCCACGGCTGCGTCCCAGCCAACAGTGCGTTTGTGTTTCATGTTGTCCTCCTTCAGCCATAAGTGAAGTTTTTGGAAGTAGTCCAGCAGCGGCTGAGCATCCATCTTGATATCTCCGGATATTGTATGTAAAGCTCGGGTCCACGACCGGGAGCGACCCAACGCTAACATGTTTCTGACAAAACAAAAATGAGTGACGAATGCTGAAAGGAAAACTCGGGCAGTTACACAAACTAGTAAAATAAAATAAAATAAAATACAGTTGTTTATGGGATACAAACACAGTTTTGATCATATGCAAATGTATAAGAGTTTTGAAAATAGTTCCCAAATTACTAGCAGACTTCTCATTATGAAGCAGTGCTGTTCTAAACAGTATCAAAATAAGAAAGTCTGGTTTGTAGAGAAATATTGATTGGTAGTTTGTTTCTATAGCTGTGATGTCATTTTGGTAATATAAAGAGGTGAATGATAGTGATGGGAAAATGAAGCACTGTATATATACTGTATATATATATATATATATATATATATATATATATATATATTTACTCCTCTAAGTTGATTCCATTTTTACTGCATCTATAAACAGGAGTAAACAAATATCCGAGGTGCTTCATGAAGCTTCATTTGCCCATCACTACAGGCTGAATTACGCTAAGCCCCCATTTCCTTTGTCCAGGCCTCCCGAATGAAACTGTTGAAAGGAGAAGTAGTAAAGTTACCTGAGCTTGGTGCCTGCAACTGTCGAACCGGTGATGTCACACGAAGACAAGGCATCGGAATGATTGGCGGCACGACAAAGGGCTTTTTGGAACTGGAACTGGTAGATGGTTCTTGTGAAGTATCTGTGTGTAAGGACATCAACAAAACAGATGATTGATGTTAACGTTTGTTCGAATGCTTGTTGTTGTTGTTTTTTACACTGTGTGTGTATACTGTATATCTAACATCAGTTTGTATTTAAAATTATATTTTGTAATGTTTTGAGTAGTGTATGTGTAAGCAAGACAAAGCCAGAGAAAATCTATTTCTAAACATCTTTCAAAGGTACATTTTTATTGGATCTACTCCGCCACTCAGAAAGAGTTTGGGATGCTGGGCTTTCACGTGAACCTAAAATGCACTAAAATATGTCAACTTTTAAATGTACATTTCCAACTGTTTGACGTTATACCTAATGAAAGAATAGTCTCCAGATACGTGGAATAGAGCAGCAGGGTCACAGTAAGTTTCGTCTCTCGGCACCGGCTCCACCACTCCAACTAGCTCCCTCCTGTTATGGTAGACAACACTGATTGGAGCACATGATACAACTAACAGGGATTTCTATTGTTATCAATGAAGATATGCACTGTCTGTAAGTATGCAAAGTGTCTGTCTGCCTACTTCATCTCCCACCAGCGCTCCATCCATTTATCCTCGGGGATGTTTCCTGCGAACACCTGCCACCTCCACTCCTCCAGCATGTAGGTGAAAGGCAGAGTGGCCACAATGGTGAGCGCCTGCTTTAGCAAGAAGTTAATCTCTGTCTCTGTGGGGATGAAATAAGAAGAATGCAATTTGTATTCATTGTCAGAATTACTTGGAGTGTTTATGTTGTGTCACTTGATGGCAGTGAACACGAGCTTGATAGCTAGCTAGCTAGATATATCGCTAGCTATCAAGAAAGCTACATTTATAGCAAGTTAGCTTGCTATCTAGCTAGCTTGCTATCTTGCTAGCTCACTAGCTAGATAGATAGATAGATAGATATATAGATAGATAGATAGATAGATAGATAGATAGATAGATAGATAGATAGATAGATAGATAGTACAATATTCAATAACTGAAATGACAATAAATTAATCAATACGGTATTCAATTCACATTTTTTGTGGCAATCAGGAGTGAAGAAAGGGAAAACTGAAAAAAAAAAAGGGGGGATAAAAAGAGAGAATATACCCTGAGATAGTGTTTTCGTTGCTAGGCTGCCCTGTGCTGAGCCTTAGATGATCTGTTTTGTTTTGAATGTTTGTTTATGCACTTTTTTCTTTTTTTTTAATGGGTCGGTATTGTGGGCGGCGGTGGCCTGGGGATTTGTTTTTAAACTATTCGACAACACTTTGAGTTGCATTTTTTTGTATGAAAAGTGCTATACAAATAAAGATTGATTGATTGATTGATTGATTTAGAACGGGGAAAATCCATCATACTATATCTATGCACGTGTTTTGAAGAACCTTCTTTTACCGTTATCATAGGTGAAGTTTGAAGGCAGGAGGCCAAGGGCCTGCAGGTGCTTGGGTGTGGCAGCCGACAGGGACATGATCTCACCGACGGCCTCGTGGAAACCCTCGTTGGCGCCATCTCTCAAGAGGTAGGGCAGTTCCCGGTAAGCCATTTGGTACTGGTTGTGGCCCATCTCATGGTGGACAGTCAGAAAGTTCTCCATGTTGACTTTTGTGCACATTTTGATCCTGAGGGCGGTACGAGATGTGTCAATGATAGCAGTTTTATTGGGGAATAAAGATGTGTTATGATACCATATCTGATATTGAGTACCAATAAAAGAGATTGCGATATTATGTTTCTGATGGGAAAAAATAAAAATAAAAAATGTTTCTGATAAGTCACAGAGATAAAATAAACAATAAATAAATGAAACTGGAAGTTGCCAAGAAAACAAACTGCAATGGGAGTGTGATAGCAACCTTGAGTTGTTTTATTGTTCTTGGATGCAAAAATGTGAAAACGTGACTAGGACAAAAAAAAAGCTAGTAAGCTAAAATCTATTGTAAAGCTTAATGTTAAACCTCAGTCGTTGTCTTTGTTTTTGTTAAATGATATATGCATAAAATTAGAACATTGAGTTGGCCTAAGCGAATATCAAAACGACTGAAATAGGAAAGTGAAAAAAAATCCACTCAAATTCAATAAGACATATTGCGCATAAAAGGTAAATAACAAACTCATCTGAAATGTTTTAAAGCAAAAAGTTCTAAAAGATTAAATGTACTTTATAAATGTATTAGACTTGTGATTCCTAAGCATACCACACATTGCCTGCCTGTGTGTCCAATGTAGCCTGCATCATGTGTTTTTTTTTTCATCAAGAAAGCCTTGAGAAAGAATTTGTGTTCAATAATCCTGAAGTTATCTTTTGCATTTGGACTGTAGGACCTTATTTCAAGCAGCTGTCGGGAAACGTGAGTGCAGTACAGTGATTAATGTTTGACAAGACAAAATACGTTTTGTTACCATTATCAACACCAAAGAATGACTCATGACTGATCAGCAGTAAGATTACTGCCGCCAATGCATTACACAAAGAATAAATCTCATCACCAAAGTGTGTACTTCATTATTTAATAAGATGCAAAAAAAAAAAAAGTGAAATACAACAGAATTAGGTTGGGTCACTCTAAGTACCAACACAGATATTTATGAGACAAAGATTGTCATGAACACCGTATTTGATATCTTGATATGTAGCTTAATGTCCATAAACAAGTATTGTCTTTGTCACTAGTAAGTGCACGAGTAGAACAACTGTGATTAGGATTTTCTGCTTTTAATGTTTGTGTGTCTTTTATGGGGTAAACGTGGGTTTGTGTGCATGTTACCTAAAGTCCTTTCCATTGCCCATGTCCCAGGCTGTGGGATGGCAGACAACCTTGCGTCCGTCCTCAGGCTTCACCAGCATGGAGTTGGTCCAGAAGTTGTCAAACATTTTACTGAGGCCCACCGACACAAAAAAATTCTCCGCCTCTTGGAATAGTCGGCGCTCAGTCCAGCCCTGAAATTCACGTTGAGTCTAATGAGAATTGATGGACACAAACATCCATGTGCTGTTTGTGGAAAAACACCTTTAACACTATTTTCGCAAATTCCGTACCAATTAACAGTTTTGTTTTTGTTTTGTTTTTAAGGCTATCCTCCAATATTCAATGAAAAACTAATTTGCTCATTTTGTAGACAGGCCAAAGCGCTGTATTATATAAAAGTATTGCTTTGGTGCTATCTTACAGTATCTTGGTGCCAATGAAGAGATGACAAGCTTCATGTAGTGTTTTTTTAATTTATCTTTTAGTGTCAATGGGCAATGTCAAATCTTTTTTGATACTAATTGCTCACGGATTTTCGCTACTCGCGACATGACTGCCACGTTAACTCATTCACTGCCATTGACGGCTTTGAACGTCAAAAATTAATTTGAACTACTTGTGTTAGTTTAACATTTTTTTCACTTTTAACAAGAGTATGAAAACCTAGAAAAAAGGTTTTATTGTACAAAATTTGTGATTAATCGTGAGTTAACTATTGAAGTCATGTGATTAATTACAATTAAAAATTGTAATCGCCTGACGACCTAATTTACAATAATCTTTTCTTTTTTTTAAATAATCTTTTTTTCAAAAACCAAATTTTTAATAATCTTTGCTTTTTTAAATTAATATTTTTTCAAAAAAATAAATTATTAAAATTAGGACATCAGGCGATTATTATTATTTTAATTGTAATTAATCACATGACTTCAATAGTTAACTCATGATTAATCACAAATTTTATATCTGGTCTAAATGTACAATATATATTTTTTCATACTCTTGTTAAGAAAAGTGGGGAAAAAATGTTAAACTAATAGAAAAAGTAAAAAAAATAAAATAAATTTTACCCTATAGCCGTCAATGGTAATGAATGAGTTAAAAGGTCATTAAACAACATAACTGGTTGATGTCTTGAGACTAACACATATTACAAGAGACAGAGTAGAGACTCCGTTGTGCTGCACCTTTTCCACCATTGTTTTGCTGACATCAATCTCACCCTGGTAGGGCATGGAGAGAGGATACAAGTTGGTCCAGAATCTTCCCCACATGTCGCCTAGCAAAATCATAAAGGACAAACTCATCCGACATGCAAAACAGAAGGAAAATATGGCATCTGAATTTAAAGCTACTGTGTTTCTGATTTGATGGAATGAACCAAAATGTGCTAAATAATAAGACTGTACCCAAGAGATGGGCTGGCAGAGGTCCTTGTTCATCAATGTGGTCTGGGTGGACTTTCATCAGCTTAGCCCTCACATAAGCATGTAGCTCCTTATATAAGGGCAAAATCTGTGGGAAAACATCTGGCTGTTTGTCTACAAACATATATAATCGCCCTCTCCATTCCATGCTTTAGATTCCACGACAAACATACCTGTTTATAGATGGAGCGTACATCTTCCATCAGCTGATCTCTGGTATAATCGTAGGGACTTTCCTCACCAATAGTCTCGTAGTTATATCTCCAGTAAGCGCCATAGTCCTCAAACCCTTCAAGTGCACGAATTAGAGGAGAAAAAAACAGTGCAAGAGGTTATTTTATGTCACTAGGGCTGCAAAGGGGTGCATATTTTCAGGTGTAATTTCAGTACGTTTGCATAGGAAGCTAAGATGGGCAATTTCAAAGTCATGAGCGGTTATCATCAGCTCATTTTGTATTTAATTAGGCAAGGCTTGAGATTGCTGCGTCCTTTTCCATGAAAGATGTGAGTGTGCCACACGCAAAAAGAATGAGAGAAGAATGGCAGCGGATGAAGTCATACAAAGCATTCTGCATAATTACCAACACCTGGTCTAACCTGCATCTGTGCAAATATATGCCGCATGGCGTGGCGGGGAAGCAATTTGAGGGTAATGTAATGGAAATGGATCACATTCAAGTTGCCATTTTTTTCACTTTACTCGAGCAGCATATATCCATCCATCCATCCATTTTCTTGACCGCTTTTCCTCACTAGGGTCGCGGGGGTGCTGGAGCCTATCCCAGCTGACTTCGGGCAGTAGGCGGGGTACACCCTGAACTGGTTGCCAGCCAATCGCAGGGCAGCAGCATATATCCAAAGTTTCTTATTAAAAGCCAGCCTTCAATTGTGTCCTTATTTCTGCTCCATTTTTACGAAACATTTTCAACTTTTCCCAGAATTTTGCACGCCTATGTAGTAATTAAACTTTCTTGAAAAAAAAGAAGAAAAAAAATAGAAGAAGACTGTGAGGTTGCTCACCATTCAGTTTGGCAGCTTCGTTCTTCAGGAGGACATAATCTTCGTAGAGCGGCCTCATCCTCTTCCCCACCTCTCTCCTCCATCCCTCCCACACGTGCAGACGCTCGGAGTAGTTGTGGCTGGTGGCCATCACGTGTTCCAGGCCTATTAAAAGCAGCGCCACTAAGTGAGCAAGCCGGAATCCCCAAAAGTATTGACTCATCCGAAAAAACACCAACAGACAAGATTTGGATTTTGAATGTCTGTCTTTTTTTTTTTTTTTAAGAATTAAATTCAGGATCTTCTTATGTGATTTTGGGAGGAACAATTGGAAGATTGTAATTGGATTCCTGGGTCTCTCAGGCTGTGGATGAGTGGGTAAAAAGAAGGCCTGTGACAAAGTGGACTTAGAGTTTGATTCCCCTGACTAGTTTTTTTGGTATGTCGTGTGGAGACTCCTGAAAATAGCGACGTTTACACAAACTCACTTCTGCAATGGGTTAGATACAGAGGTCATATTTGCAGGCGCTTATACAGTGCAAGACAAAACAAAAAAAACATAACAATATAGATGACTTTTTACCAAAAGTATCACATTGTGAAAACATTTCTAGTTCATGATACATACAGTATTTGTTGTTTAGATTGTTCTACATGAGCTACTTTTATTGGCTGCAAAGTTTTTGTGTCTACCAGTTTTGTTGTTGTTGTCATCATGTGACTATGATTGTTGTTGATCCGGCTGTTGTTGTGCTTATTGTTCTCTCGTTCATCGTCAGGAAGCTGAAGCCTCTAACCTGTATTCTCTATCTATTAATGTCCACACAACCATCATCAAATCAATCAAATTTCTAATTTATTATTATTATTATTGTTGTTGTTTTTTTAACCATTAAAAAAAAAAGTGAAAAAAAGAAGTGTCTTTTAGATTCAAACTAAGATGGCACAAAATATCCCAAGACTTTTCTGTGCCACCAGAATTTTTGTGATCGTTCAAAAAACAGTTCCAGAAATTTGATGCTAATTTGATTTTTGATTTTTTTTTTCATCAGATGGCAAAACTTTGATGGCATAAAATTCAAAAATTCAAACTCTAACTAAAAAAAAGTTGTTGTTTTTCCCTCCCCATCCAAAAATTCAGTGTTAGAAATTCTAATTCAGATGTCACGGATATTTTCATGAAATGTTTCATTCCCTCCGTTGCCAAGTGCCCACTTCAGTTGATTTTCTTGCATGTATGAGGAGTGTGGGTGTTGTGAACTATAAAGTGCTTTGAGATAACTTCTGTTTTGAATTGGCACTATATAAATAAAATTGTCTTGACTTTGAAAAAAAAAGGCAACTAAAATAAAAATGTCTGCAATAGCTATCCACAATGGAAAACACCTTTCACAGCCCTATTGGGCAGCCTAAAACAAATCCATGGCTCAATATTGTACTCTTTACAATTTGTCATACACAAAATATGAAATTGCAACATACATTTTTAAAAAGACAACAATGCCCCCTTTGTGTGTTAATTATAAACAGCCCCATTCCATAAGAGCAAGTGAGCTAATTACTGTAACAGCATGTACCTGGCTCCAAAGTCTGACAGTTAAGCGGGTCGTCCATCATGCACACAGTTGCCGTGCTGTAGATTGTACTCATGTCACCCATGATCTTGCTCAGCTGCGGGCGGATTTGAAACAAAATGGCAGCATAATTTTGAAAACACGGCAAGGACCAGCGCATTTTGACAAATGGAATTGAAGACTTACGTGTGAAGCTTTATCCTCCGACAGAACACCGGCACCCTTGTCTTGTAGCGCGATCAGCTGTAATTTGGTTTTAGCATCCTTGATTTCGTTAATGGGGAATTTCTGAGCCTGCTCAGACATTTCAGTGTAGAACTTGCCCCAAAGTTGACCCTCTTCTGACTGGACGCATGAAAACAGACATGAAATGTGTCATCAACATGGAGTGACAAGGCTAATTTGAAAATAAAAACACACCAAGTTCTCACCAATTTATCCGAGTTCTCCTGTGTGATGTTGGTGTTGTAGGCCCATGATGCCAGTGAGTATTGGTACATACGCGCACTGGCCTCCTTGTCAAACTTCAGCAGGAAGTCCTTCGCCTGGTTCTCTACTTGCGACTGAACGGAGACAGAATAACAGAAAGCTAGCACGCAAAATAAAATCTTTCCCGACATGCTGCGAGCCGTTCGCGATCACACACAATCGCACTCTGAGAAGGAAGGACACTGTACACTCTTATACACTTTCCATAATCTTCCCTACTGCCTTGGCCTTTGGACAGAGTCATAACCGAGGGTGTATCTAAGTTTTCCTTTAAAGATAGCGTGCTTCACTCCAGTGGCCACTGAGATGGCTTTTGGAGGCAAACAGTGCTTGAAAACTAAAAGACATCCCTCGGAAGTTGTAACATGAGTTTGAAACAATTTATGCATGAGCATGTTGGGCCTAACTGTACAGGAACCGCACAAAAGTTGAACTCTAGGAATGACCCTGCCCTCTCCATTACATGAATGAATTCTTATTTAAATAAATGTTTCATATTAAAAAGTTTAGATTCAATGAAGCTGTATAGTACATAGAAGTTAAATAAGCCACAATTACCACACTTTGAGAATTACTCATGGTGTAAATTAAAGTTGCCCTGAGAAACAATAGCAACAAGTAAATAAGTGATTTCTATTTTTTTTAATTCTAAAATAAATAACAGTAGCTCTTGAACACCTCCTAAAATACATTTCTTATTTTTCACTCTTGATGACCAATTTACAAACTACGTTTTTAAATCAGATTCATAGGTATGATTTTGCTGATTTCTTACTTGTAATTGTGATAAATATACCCCTATATATACACACTGTATATATATATATATATATATATATATGCAGTGTATACATAGGAGTATATTATAATAATTTTACTGTGAAACTGTCTTTCATTTCATCATACATGCAATCATGTTCCTAAAACCTTTTTAGATATAATAACGCATCAGATTTATACAGCGCTTTTTTAGACACTTAAAGACGCTTTACAATGGAATTGATACATTATTTGTGCGCTCAGACATTCACACTGTGGTGGCAGTAATCTACTAGAGCCGACCTTCCGGTTACTGTACGATCGTCTCTACACCCTGAGCCACGGCCGCCACAAATATATCTTCATATCTGGAGGAAGAAAAAACTAGTTAAAATCATGACTCAGCAGAAATGACATCAAAGTTATGAATTTGGGTAAACCTAAAGTAAAAATTTTCTAATTCATATTTTTTTCAATGTTTCCAAACCACTCAAACAAAACAATCAACGTTTTTTTTATGAGCTAAATTTCAATTTGATGAATTTTATTTCCAAATTGAAATTTAGCTAAAAGAAAAACTTTGATTACTTGGTGGCAAAGAAAAATGGTATTTTTCTTCTGTTTGAATTTCTTAATGGATCACCATGACCCTGTGATGTCAAGAAACAGGAAACAATAGAACAGTGCAAGTCCTTATCAGCTAACAGTGGATTTCATAGCATCATAAACAGAAACTTCCCTGTTAGGCCTTAAATGCTGATAACAGAGCAGCAAAAGGTATAGTGGCTGTCAGCTGTACTGTATTTATTATTCTAATTCATTACCAACACTAAATTATTTAACACTTATTTCCTACCACAAAAAACAACAAAACGCACCAACACAACAATAGTAGCCCTATTCTCTCTCTCTCTCTCTCTCTCTCTCTCTCTCTCTCTCTCTCTCTCTCTCTCTCTCTCTCTCTCTCTCTCTCTCTCTCTCTCTCTCTCTCAAAATATGTTGGAGTAACACTGGCACTGACTTAAGTACTGTAAATGTAGGGCTACTTTTTAAGAACAGCACTTGTTTTGATGAAATACACACTGTACAGTACTGTACTCGTACTAGAGAAACGCTGTCAGAAGGAAACAGCGACCTCTTTCGGTTCTGGTTGGTGATGCAGCCTTAAATATACATGCACATAAAAGTTAAAATCTTTGGGGGAGAAAAGTTCTAAAAGATTAAATGCTAATATATTGCATTGTACTGTTTACAAACATTATGAATTGACCCAGGCAGGACTGGCCATCTGGCATACAGGGCAGGTACTCGCAGAGTCTGTGTCTTTTTGGGCCATTGCAGTGCTATTTAATTATTCCCCCTCCATTTTACCCCAAGAGACCAGCACACAATTTATAGGAAATGGCCCATTAATCCATTTACAATATAGGCAGCAAACTGAACCAGTTAACATAAGTGGCAGAGTTGCGTGGTAACCAGGGGACCTAACCAAAGTCAAAATGCCAGGGCTGATTGTTATTATTATTATTATTATTTTTTTTTTTTTTAATTTTGTAGTTCAGCCATAAATTGGCCTATAGACATTCTCATAAAAACTCAAGGATGCAAAGCCATTGTAATATTTTTTACTTTTGTTTAAAAACATGAACTTAAAATAATTAAATATACTGTAGGTCACCATTAACTAAAGTTACTGTATTTAAAGAAAAACAGTTTCTCTCAACTTTGTAGCGTAGGTTATTATATATAAAAAAACAGTCACATTTTATTTTGTTCCCCCTTTTCACAATTCTCCTTCAAAATGTTTAATTCAATGTTTTTAATAAACCACACAGACCAATAAGCAAGTTATGCTTTTGAACAGCAAAGGATTAGCTCAAGTACACCCAACATCCCAAAGCACACATAATGGTAAACAAACCCGTGGAATTTAATCAAATGCAGTTTACTGTACTGTATCTAGTGACTTGCAGAGACGTTGAACAACATTGGGGGCCGTCTGATAAACAATGTGCAGTGACCACATTTTGCTGAATGTGTGGTCCAGGCGCTAAGCCGGCCTGTTGTCTCTTTCATTCACCATGATTCACATATAGCCAGCAGGCTCAGTCAGTATAGAGACGTCTGCACTAAATCTGCTGTTAGGGCAAATTTGAAGAATTGACACTCAGCCGATTGACGGGAAACCGGTACAGCGCCCCACCACATGCATACAGTGAAGCAAAGGGGGCAAAAGTAGTCACACTCTTAGCCTAATAGTGTCATTGTCCAAGTATTTTTTTTCTTTGTTGTTGTTGTTATCAGAAACCAAGACAAATGCAACAAGTTTAACAAAAAATAAACACACTCAAATTATAGCAAGTACATTAATTGCTGAAGTTGTTTTTACATTGTGCCACTAAGTAAAACATGACATAGGCGTTTATGTACTAGGCTAATGTGTTAAAAAAAAAAACTTTTTGAAAGTAGTAAGTAAAAAAAAAGTACAGAGTGAAATGTATTTAAGTACAAAAGTAAAAATGCCTTTTTTTAATGCCAATTATTTACAATAAAAATTGAATAACTTGCTAAATTAGTTAATGATAACAATTGGAAAACATCTTAAAACGACGAAGAATTTTGGAATGCCAGATGTGGTGACATTTTTCATTTTGTATGTCAAATATGTTCATTGGTGTCCTGTACATGTAGATGGACATGTTTGTGTTTTACAGCGTTTACTTGCTGTCCTTTTTCTATTCCTTTGACTGTTCTGTTGGCCAACTTGAGTGGAACAGATGCAACAATGAATTAAATGAAATCATTATTTAATTTTTTTTTTTTTATGTTCCTATATATTTAAGTGCAGTGTTAAAGGGACAGTGTGTAGTGTTTAGTGCCATCTAGTGGTGAACTAAAAATGTATTCATTTTAAAAACCCACTATTAAATGGCAATGTGTGTGTGTGAGTGTGTGTATGTGTGTGTGTTCTATCACATGAATGTACATTTTTTTTCACAATATAATCCTATGTCTAGTAATAGCTAAATATATTACATGCCACACCTTACAGGAGACTGACATATTTCACCACCATCTTTCTGCTACAGATACTCGAAGAAGAACTTTGTGAACATACTGTAGTTATATGAAGCTAGTGTTCAAGCGCTATTTACCTTCCACAGCTGGGGCTCTCGCCTTTTGCTAGCAGCAGCTAGCCTCCTGCTAGCAGCTCTCGTTAGCCGCTATATTGTAAGCAAATTGAAGACTGTCCAAAGAAGTAGCCCTCTTGTGTCAGATGTTCTTGCTTTTTTCCTGTCATCCTCTCAAATTTTACACTGCTCATGTCACAGCACCACATAGGGTCCAATTAAAAAAAAACAAATTGCAGAAATCACAGGAAGTGGAAGCTTGCCCTGAAAATGAACGTGAAATGTGTCAAGAGGCGGAAATGTTACGGTCATGTTTATCGTCGTAGGGTTAGGGCATTTCCTGAAATACTCTTATTTTGAAACTCGCCTCCGAGTGTTTCCTGGCGCTCGTTTTTCTGCCTTGACGGTGCGCGGAGGCGAGCCCGTCCGTGATCGCAGAGGCGACACGCATCCTCCTCCTCCTCTTCCTCACACCACTGACCTGAGCTCCCGAGCTTAGCCGTGTCCTGACTGCATGCGTGTGTGCATGTGTGTGCGTGCGCGTGTGTGAGCGGGAGTGTGAGTGATGCCCATAGTAGGCCAGCAGAAGAAGAAGCAGCAGCAGCAGCGGCGGGGGCAGCAGCAGCATGGAGGATCTCAAGGAGAACTTTGGATTGCCGCTCGGGAATAACGCGCGGTCGACCTGAACCTCAGGCTGCACGTTTTGGATATATTTGTTTGGATGTTGTCCTTCTTTGCACCTTTTCTAGACGCTGGGAATTTACGTTTGCTTTCCAAGTCTCGTTCGGGGCGTGCGAAATGCCTTTCGCCAAAAGGATTGTGGAGCCGCCGCTTCTGTGCAGGCACCAGATCCCCAACGATGAAGGTCTGCTCTTCGAGGACCTGTGCGCCATCACCAACGTGGTTCTGTCCAGGACCTTGCGGCAGCTGTCCGACCTGGCCCGGCACGCCTGCTCCTTGTTCCAAGAGCTGGAGAACGACATCGTCAGCACCAACCAGCGGGTCTGGGGGCTCCAGAACAAAATAGGCCAGATCCAGCAGAATGCCAGTGCCCTAGACCCCAAAAAGGAGGCAGTGCGTAAGTACAAGCGGATGACGCCCCCCGATCATCCCCTCCCCAAAAAATATGTATCCACCTGAGCCATGTGTGTTATTTAAACTCTCGTTTAATCACGCACATATGTGTGCGTTCATGCTTCGAAGGGTGCCCACCCATATGTCATTTCGAACGTGCCACACACACGCATTTTCACTCATTCGGTCCCAGTGTGTGTTGACTCTCGTGCCCAGACTGGAAGAGCGTGAAAATTTGCGCGCGCGTGTCTGCACGTGCGCGAAGATGCGCGCGCGCGAGTACGTGTGTGAGGGGCGTGTGTTGCCGCTGCATTGGCCCCGCATCGCTGTACCGTTACTGCGGCTTGCGCACACCCACGCGCACACACACATGCAGGCATGTCGGCTTTATCTATGAAGAATGTCACATTCTTATCTTTGCAGTCGACTATTTTTAAATGTGTGTGTGTGTGTGTGTGTGCGCGCCAATCCCCCAGGCGCGCGCCATTCCCACCCTTTTCACATGCAGCGGCACCATCCCAGCATCGGTAATGAGTCCAGTTGACCATGTTGCAGCAGTGTGTCCCTGTAGACGGGAGCCGATGGTCGTGACAAGGGTGTGCGAGGGATGTGGCCGCGCACGGATTCACGCAAGCCCTGACTGGCATCAACAAAGACTACATTGGTGGAACAACAGCTACATATTATTTATGTCCTCTGCAGCAGCTACAGCAAGGCCTCGCTCATTTTCTCCCGCTTGCTTAAATCATCACAATTAAAACCTGTCCGGGACAAATTTGATCCGTTTTGACATTTGACAGCAATAAAAAAAAAACTGGTTTGTTTTTCCCCCACGGTGAAATTTCACTACTTTTCCTAAAGTGATCCATAATAGAGAAAAATGAAATATATTTAAAGTTAGTGTACACTGAGGCTGTTCCGGGTCAATTTAACTGCTAATGAATTCATGATTTACCTATGTGTTCAACCAATAAAAATTTTGTAATGGTGGCAATCTTGAAAGTGTGTAACTCCAGAAAAAAAGGAAAAAAACAAAAAAAAAAGTGTGTAACTATATGGCTTTTTTTTAAGAGACAGCTAGCACATTGTAAAAAAAGAAAGAAAAATCATAAATTCTGAGTAACGGCTTTTTAAAGAGACAGCTAGCACACTGTAAAAAAAGAAGAAGAAAAATCATAAATTCTGAGTAAATTTTACAAGGAAAGTTTTTAGTATATTTTACTAGTTTATATATATATATATATATATATATATATATAAAAACAAAGGTACTCAAATATTGAGGAACGTACTCATGACCTTCAGCTTGGGAGAAAGCCACTCTACCTCCTGAGCCACGCCACTCTTGCTGTTTGCCACTATGCTGCATTGCTGGTGTGTCCCAAATGAGACCAAACGGGTCTCTTGGAGTTACAAGGATTCCGCCAACCAGGGCTGGACTGCATGGTACAACAACATCGCCTGATAATGTTTCCGTTTATGATTACAAGACTAGTACCTCTAAATTGTGGGCCAGACTCTTGGGGTAAAATGTAGGGAAATAATCATTAAAAAGCACTGCATCTGCCCCAAAATCAGCCCTGAATGCCAGATGGCCCTGCCATCAATATACTAACACACAGGTGGTTGAGTGGATATCCCAACCTGAAGGTTGTAGGTTTGTTTTTCAACCCTTGATTATTATTATTATTTTTTATTAACTGGTAAAATGTACTCAAAACTCTCCTCGTAAAATTTACTGCGTGAAGTAAATATTACACTTTTTTTTTTAAAATAGAGGCACGAAACAATGCAGTCTATGGTACCACCACATTTGCACAGGTTCATCCAAAACCTGCCCCCGTTAGTCTTTGAAGTGTCATGGGGGAATCCTGACACAGTGAAAGAGTTAAAAAAAAAAAGAAAGAAAAGTGCATGGAAAATGAACATCCTGTTTGCTGTGTGGTTCAATGAATTCAGCCCTGATGGTGAGACTGTGAGATAAATTGTTGCATCTTGACACAATAATGTGCCAGCAAGGTTGTTTGTCAGCTGCAGATTCCACCCAACATAGACAAACAACCGCATGACTTTGGAATTGAGGCAAGGAAAACCCCATAAACACACCAGATATGAGACTTGAAGCTCATGTTAAAATCAAGTCTAAGCATAAGAATCAGTAATCTTGTCGGGTGGTTCCCTGTTTCGAGGCCTTGCAACCCAAGAATATTAATTTCTTCAGGATGTTCTCAAAAGGGAATATTTCGGTTGAAGATTAAGGCCAATTTATTCTAAATATGAGAGAAAAGTGACCCTAGTGGGCACAGGCACATGGATGGATACCATAAATGGTACTAAGGTTAAATTCAGCTCAAATCCACCAGAAAAAAAAATCACAATCTAAAAAAGAGAAGAGATCAAATTATTATTATTATTATTATTTTAAAGTTTTAAAACAATGTCATGTCCAATTTATCTACCTTCTGACCATTTTGTATGAACAAGAACCTGTTGTGCAAATGTGATGGAAACACAGTCAGTTCTAAAGAATGTTTCAAAACATTACCCCAAAAATATGCACTGTACAAAGCTTGGACTTATTGAACACATTCTGATAAATATAAATCCATTTTAGTGGACACAGGTGGAATTTGACCCAGATACACCCTCAGTATACATAAACTTTGTAGAACGTCTTCAGAATAACATTTTTAAATATGATCATTTTGTCAGACCGATACACATATGAGTATTTACTCGAGTACTCACAATACCAATACCGAGTACTGATATCACCAGTAATTATGAAACATACATTTTCAATTACCATAATGATATTTAATTGTTTAGAAAGACCTTTCTTTCTTTGTGATTCGCCAATGTGTCACCATCACAGTATAGCGCCAACTACTGGTGAGGAGGAACTTACCTAAAAAAAAAAGTAACTGATACCTTGAAATAAGGCCTGCATCACCTGATCTCAGTATTTGCCCATCTCTAATGAAAACCAAGATCTCTTTTCATTATTATAAATAAATACTGTGGAAAAAGTTGACAAAAGTACACAAAGTGGGGAAATATTCAGTGATTGTTTGTCTGGGATTTCAACTTGGCTGCATAAACGGTTTGTGTCCTCTTTGCCAACTCTCATACTTGGAAGCTCACCAAACATTTGCTATTTTTATTCATTTTTTTTTTAAGCACAATTATTTTTGCTGTCATACTATAGAGGCAGAAATCACCCCGAGGAGCGGAATTTTTTTTGTGCAAACAGCCACATTCGGTCTCCGGTACAACAGATTCTCCTCACTTCTTTGTTGAGCCACTCAAGACAGAAGCTAGTCAATATGGTGCAAACTGGGATTGATCCTGGACTTGGCGGTAGGCAGATGGCTGATATTGCAGGAAAAACAATGTGTCGTGTGCTCCACTCATCTGTTATTATGAGCAGTCAGTAGAATCCATTAGATGTTACTAATGACACAATGAGATGAGCCATGGTCAACCCACTGGAACTTTTTTAGGGAAAATGCTTTCTTTCACATTACTATTGATCCGACATGTCAAACTTTGGAGGAAGTTAGTGTTGTAACTTTAGCAGAAAGTACAGTACTGTGCATTAGTATGAAGATATGAGCATCTATACAGTGGAACTGCACCTTTACTTATAGTTGACTTTTTTATCCAATCAGTTTTCCTTTAATTCATACTACACTATTGCATTATGCTGAGATGTATTTTTAATATTTTGGTTACCTGATTTAGTCACACAAAAAGTGTCCACGTATTCATCTATCTGTAAATGCAGTGAAGTTTGACACCACTGCAAAATTAACATATTTTAATATTCCTCTGACAGTGTCAGTTAAGATTAAGCATCATAACCTCTTTAAATGCAGAACGTTATACTGCACAAGAAAGTTTGGGAGGAGATTTCATTTTAAAAACATGACGCACGCAGACGACTTCAAAGAAGTTTCGTAATCATCACCTGCTTTTTCCAATATATTCCTATCAAATAATTCGAAGCCCTCAGGAGATGAGGATGCTGCATTTTTCCCAAGCCTGAGGGAAACATTGAATTGTTGTGAAAATGTCACATCAAACGGCCACGTTTTAGATTAATGATGACTCGCAGGATTGCGTAATGTCCCAAGAGCTATCGTGGACCCTGCGAGAATTGTCAGACAGCTCTGCATGTTTTTTTTGGTTGCTTTTGAACACATTTGAGCTCATTTTCTAGCATTGATTGTCCACACTGGAGACATAATAGCTTTGCATGTTTCTTATCATTTACAGCATAGAGTTACAAATCTTCGTCATGCAAACCTGTTATTACAATGTTAAAAAGCTATTTTTTACAAGATAAAATAAAATAATGCTCTAATGATCCCGAGTGGAGAATTGCAACACATTGTTTAAAAATACATATCAGTGAATATGTCAAATAAAAATACACAGTAAAAATTTTTATCCACTTATTATTATATTGTTATATATCTCTCATGTTATAACGACTATTTGAACCCAAACACATCAATATTTCAACACAAGCAATTATTTTAGGCATATAGATAAATAATATAGATACATATTTTATTCTTTATCCTTTGCGAAAAACGTTTACGTAGTCAGTTGTGAAACTCTTCTTCTATGTGCCTGTATTATAGTGCCCCCAGGTGGCCAAGGCAAGCACACCAGAAGGATCAGCACAATGGCCACGGAATTAAAGCAAAAATAAACTCTTTGCTTTCTTTTGACTTATGACATGGATGTTACTTTTCTTACATTACATTTTTTTGTTTTTTTTTGCAAAAGAGGATTCGATTTGCAAATGTGGTCATGGCGCGGGATAATTGAAGCCCTTTCAAAAAGTTTCAAAATTGCCTATAAATCCCACAAGGTGGCAGCAAATCCTTCTTTTTCTGTTAGACAAAGTTATGGCTTGACAAATTGAAGCACCTCCCCTCACTTACAGAAAATGGTGCCAAAGCAACTTTTTTTTATTAGCCACACTGCGTAAAAATGAAGAACAGATAGGTAGGTCTCCCCAAAAATCTGAAAAAAATGTCACTGTCCCATACGTTGAACAAGATCAGATTGTGACAAAATAAATAAAAATCATGTATGTCGTATAAATAAAGTCATTTACCAGGCTAGGAAATAGCAAAAATCTGAGCACTGAACATAAGTCAGAAGGGATTTTGGGACATTGATCTTGTGGCAACTAGATTGTCTTCTGCTTTCTTGTGTGGAGGCCCTCAGCGCAAACTTGACTTTGAATTAGCCAGTGTGGCCAGCCGGGGACTGCTCCGTCTCTCTAGTCTGCATAGTAACACAAGAGAGAGAGAGAGGGGGAGATGTGTGCTTTAACCTTTCCGCTGAGTCAATCACTCTGTCACTCTCTCGCTGGGCCTGCATTTGAACTTGTTGTTGTTGGACAGCCAGAAAGCTAGAAAAAGATCATGCATAGAAGCTTTCTCCTGAATAGAAAGCATACTATAAACGATTATTTTTGAGGCAGGGTACACCTTGACAGCCAATCGCAGAGCACATACAGGATTCCGCTACAGTATTTGTGACTCACCAATTTGCAATTTTGTGGGCGCGTGTTTGGACCAAGCCCAAGTCTAATATAAAGATAGTGCTTTGCTGCAATCTTGTAGCATTTATAGGCAGTGCAGTGAACCCCGCTATTTGGAAAATTCCATAAGTAATTGATGCACCCCCATAAAAAGGCTGATACTGTTCTAATTTCTGCGATTGCCTATAGTTGACACAAAATGGTGGTAAAAGTGGAAATTCTGATTCAGTGCTGTCAATAGCAATGCTAAACTAGCATTAGCACTGCAAACTGAAATTTGTTTCTAAAAATCAAATTAAAGGTACAATATTATTTTACTAATGTAAAAAGTGGCTAGAAAAAATACAGTAAATACTCACATAGAGCACAGATCTACAGTTTTTCTCCATAGGTTTGGCACATTTCTTGAAACTGAGATGACATTTTCAAAATATCATGGACAAATCCCAAAACTACCTTACAATTGGTCTCAACTGAATGGTATTTCTCATTGCTATCATCAAATTGCCAATGTCTCAATTGCCTAAGTGGATCTGTGCTAATGGTTGGGTACATTTAGCCTACAGTTAGCACTATGTGCCCACATTTAGCACATTTTCCAAATGAATAGATCTTGCTGATCGAACTGGATTAGTTATTTTTCATTCTAATGACTATCCTCTCCAAAACATGTCAGCAGGATTCCAGTGTGTAAGTCATAATATACAAAATCATATGTTCAATTGTCAAAATGAGTCCAGCATATCACCGGGGATCCGTGTAGAGCAGAGGTGGGCAATCTCGGTCCTCGAGGGCCGAAGTCCTGCAGGTTTTGTAGGTTTCTCACTTCCAACACAAGCTGATTCCAATCAACAAGATCGTTATCAGGCTTATGCAGAGCTTGCTGATGAGCTGATCATATATCAGGAGAAGGGCAACACGCAAAACCTGCAGGACTGCGGCCCTCGATGCCCACCTCTGGTGTAGAGGATGGTTGAGGCATTCATGACGTTTTTTTCCACGCTGCGTTGCAAGGGAAAATATCGGCTGCGATGTAGATGAAAACCTTTGGATAAACAGAGAGCGGTGTATGGATGGAAGGCTCGTGAAAGTGTTACAGTAGTTGGTTCTTCATTTACGCTGTGCGAGATCTGATTTTAGTTATTGGTTTTTCATAAATATACAGAATTTGGCCTACACTTTCTTTTGTTCCACTCTAATGTGTAAGTAACTTTGCGTGAATAAAAACTGTTGCAATTACCTTGACTGAATGTCAAACCGCAAACTTTGAATACTGCTCTTGTAAAATATTTTTTTCCCCCTCAGTTTTAAATATAATTGTATTTTGTTAGCTGTTGTGAAGAAAATATCTAATGATTTTAACTTGCGGTGCTCACAGAATGTCAGAAGGGATGATGCATTTTGGGGGCAATGACTACTTGTATGAAATAGAAATGTGATTTTGACACATAGGTGAGCTGTTTTGGGAGAGATGTGATCTTTTGCAGATAATCCAAAGAGTTATGCAAAATCATCCAAGTTCTTTTTGGCAAAATACCTAAGTAAATGCAGATATGCCAAAGCAATTGAGAAGGATCTTTGCAGCTGTGACTCAACTGACTCTTTTTTTGGGAAAGGACCTTGGAGTGAAGCATGTGTGAGCAGTTTTGTGATAGATATTTGCTTTTGCTAATGAACTGATGTGAAATGTGTGGCCAAATGAGCTTGCCGTTTTAAAAATGTCATCTCAGTTTCAAGAAATGTGCCAAACCTAGGGAGAAAAACTGTAAGTGCAGCAACAAAGTAATTTTAATGAATGAATTGAGATGTTTTCATAACACCAATTTCTCACCGGAGCTGGTTTGCTGCAAGGGTGAAAAGCATCCTTTTTTTTTTTTTACAGCCAATCCCCGAGTGTTGGCCTCCATGCAATGCTTACATGTGTCCATTCTCCTCCTCCTCTATCCATACCTCATATTCCTCACTGCCCTACTTTCCCCATCAGCAGCAGCATTGAGAGACGTGCGCTTCTTGACAGCATATTTAATGTTTAATGCACTTTGATTTCCACCCAGACACAAGCAGGAAAGGAGAAAGTTTGATAACAGTGTGAAAGAGTGAGATGCATAAGAGAAAAAACGTGGCAGAGTAGTGTGGCGCTTTGTGCTGTGAACAGGGAGAATAATAAGAGAAGATTTACAAAGGTTTACTGTTGATAATATTCACCATCAATTCCAACATGAAAATCAAGTAAATCTTAGAAGGAAAGAGAAGTCTATTCTAACCTATCTATCTATCTATCTATCTATCTATCTATCTATCTATCTATCTATCTATCTATCTATCTATCTATCTATCTATCTATCTATCTATCTATCTATCTATCTATCTATCTATCTATCTATCTATCTATCTATCTATCTACAGTATCTATCTATCTATCTATCTATCTATCTATCTATCTATCTATCTATCTATCTATCTACTCCTGTAGCTAGCTATCCAGCTAGGTTGTTACCGTGCCATGTTAGCTAGTTATCATGTTAGCGAGTGATCTAGCCCGCTATCAGCTACAAGATATTAAAAAGCCAATACTATACTTGATAATATTCACCATCAATTCCAACATGAAAATCAAGTAAATCTTAGAAAGAAAGAGAAGTCTATCCATCTATCTATCTATCTATCTATCTATCTATCTATCTATCTATCTATCTATCTATCTATCTATCTATCTATCTATCTATCTATCTATCTATCTATCTATCTATCTATCTATCTATCTATCTATCTATCTATCTATCTATCTATCTATCTATCTATCTATCTATCTATCTATCTACTCCTGTAGCTAGCTAGCTAGCTAGCTTGTTACCGTGCCATGTTAGATAGCTATCATGTTAGCTAGTGATCTAGCCCGCTATCAGCTACAAGATATTAAAAAGCCAATACTATATAATCCTTTCCCCCCCCCACAATTCACTGAGTATTTAATAAATAAATAAATGCTGTCTGACAATATTACGTGACCCTGTTGACCTGCAAATGACTGCGCACCACTCAGACAAGCTAATTCAACAGTCTGTCAAAGGCCCCCTGGTCACAATTACATTCCCACTGCCCGGCCATACTACTTTGTTATTTGGTTTGTGCGACTGGATCTACTGATGATCAGGATCATGATGAGTATTTGGTTCATGAAAAGGACTTTACATCAATGATGTATAGATATTTAAGAGTTACAAATTCACTTCTAACCATTGGGCTAAAAGAGACTATTCACTCATGTGGGCACTCAGCCAATCAGAGGCACAATGTGACTCTAATCTGTGTGCGCACAGGGTGAGTCGCTTTAATTGAAATGCATAGGCCGTTAGTAGATAGTTGGGGATGCGCACATTTTTATTGTGTCATTACATTAACATAGCACATAGACAGTTTTATGTACAAGGGCGAATTTTAAGTGCAAACCCACAATGACATTTCCTTCATCAGTCTAAAGCCTGGAGGGCAAAATAAAGAGGATGAGTTTGAGTTCTGAACCAAAATGTCAGTTTCATATTTTTTTTATTTTACAATTTAGATCGCTTTAGTCAAGAAACAAGATGGACACTTAGCTACAATTGCTCAATATTATCCAATACAAGAGTAGTGTCAAAAATACTCTTTACAAGTAACGGTCTTAGCAAAAGTTTTATTTTCAACAATGTTAGATAAACTTAACTCATTCACTGCCATTGACGGCTATAGACGTCAAAAATTCATTTAAACTATTTCTATTAATTTCAAATTTTTTCCCACTTTTGTTAACAAAAATATGAACACCTAGAATTTTTTTATTGTATATTTAGAAACGATATAAAATTTGTGATTAATCATGAGTTAACTAGTGAAGTCATGCGATTAATTACAATTAACAATTTAATTGCCTGTCGCCCCAAATTTGTAATAATCTTTTCTTTTCTTTTTTAATTCATTCACTGCCATTGACGGCTATAAACGTCAAAAATTCATTTTAACTATTTCTATTAGTTTCACCCCCCCCCCCCCCACTTTTGTTAACAAGAGTATGAAAACCTATATTTTTTTTAATTGTACAATACAATTCGCCTGATGCCCCTAATTAAAAAGAAAAGCTAATTAAAAATTAGGGGCGACAGGCGATTAACATTTTTTATTGTAATTAATCGCATGACTTCAATAGTTAACTCACGATTAATCACAAATTTTATATTTGTTCTAAATGTACAATAAAAAAAATTCTAGGTGTTCATATTTTCATAACAAAAGTGAAAAAAATGTGAAACTAACAGAAATAGTTCAAATGAACTTTTGACGTCTATAGCCGTCAATGGCAGTGAATGAGTTCATATCAAAATCCCTCAATACTGAGCAATTTGAAATTACACAATCTAAACATGGCAAAATAGAATGTAAAGAAATAAACTGGGTTTAAAAAGTGGAATGAAGCTGAAAGTCACACACATTGAACTCTGTAACCTTCTCCCCGACTTTGGTGTTATGATTGGAGCTGCTACTTTAAGTGCTCCTGTCTGTGTCCCTGCGGCGGCTTGCAATAAAACATGCATGCAGGACTTGTCGGGCTGAACATTGCCGCATGTGCTCGGACTGGCGGCCTTTTGAAGTGGATTCAAGGCCTTTTTCATGCGGCACTCAACGCAAACATCATTTGAATGTCGCTGTCTGTTAACTCATTCACTGCCATTGACGGCTATAGACGTCAAAAATTCATTTGAACTATTTCTATTAGTTTCAAAATTTTTCCACTTTTGTTAACAAGAGTATGAAAACCTAGAATTTTTTTCATTGTACATTTAGAACAGATATAAAATTTGTGATTAATCGTGAGCTAACTATTGAGGTCATGCGATTAATTACAACAAAATTTTTTAATCATCTGACGCCCCTAATTTTCTAATAATCTTTAGGGACATCAGCCGAATTGTATTGTACAATAAAAAAAAATCTAGGTTTTCATACTCTTGTTAACAAAAGTGGGAAAAAAATGTTAATTTAATAGAAAGAGTTAAAAAGATTTTTGACGTTTATAGCTGTCAATGGCAGTGAATTAATTAAAAAAGAAAAGAAAAGATTATTACAACTTTGGGGCGACAGGCAATTATTATTATTTTTGTAATTAACTTCACTAGTTAACTCACGATTAATCACAAATTTTATATCTGTACTAAATGTACAATAAAAAAAAATCTAGGTTTTCATATTGTTGTTAACAAAAGTGGGAAAAAACGTTAAACTAATAGAAATAGTTCAAATGAATTTTTGACGTTTATAGCCGTCAATGGCAGTGAATGAGTTAATTGATTGTGACTGGTAGAATCAGGCGAATTGTTAACAAAAGTGTGTGTGTGTGTGTGTGGGGGGGTTGAATGTGAAACTAATAGAAATAGTTCAAATGAATTTGACGTTTATAGCCGTCAATGGCAGTGAATGAATTAAAAAAGAAAAGATTATTACAAATTTGGGGCGACGGCCAATTAAATTTTTAATTGTAATTAATCGCATAACTTCACTAGTTAACTCCCGATGAATCACAAATTTTACATCTGTTCTAAATGTACAATAAAAAAAAATTCTAGGTTTTTATACTCTTGTTAACAAAAGTGGGAAAAAATGTGAAACTAATAGAAATAGTTCAAATGAATTTTTGACGTCTATAGCCGTCAATGGCAGTGAATGAGTTAATTGATTGTGACTGGTATTAAATTACAGAATGGAATCCAAGCAGGTTGCCTTTTTTTTTCTCGCATGACTCTATCCAACGCGTGCACCTCGCTCACGCTCCAGTGGCTCGTTCAACCCAAAATACAAA